>NC_088854.1:3709406-4009406 GCF_963853765.1 Magallana gigas | reverse complement strand
TTATCTCTCACTCTTTCAAGATTTAATTCTGTTCATGCATGTCAAACAGAACCAATAGAATATGTTACAAACCAATCAAATGTAAAAAAAATGTGAATAATGAATAAAATATAATAAAAAGAAAAGTATTAATATTGAAAATTCATAAAGTTGCTTGTTTCTGTCATTTTCGTCTAACATTCCGCACGAAAATATAGTTCGCCCAAAAAATTGTTTGTTTCTTGAATTCAGATGGATTTTCTTTATGAATGTTATGTAATTAAGAAATAATAATCTTTCTGTTTTGATTAAATAAATGAAATAATATTTATTTAAAATATAATGATCATCTGCGCTTTAAAATCAAAACGTTAGGAGTGAGATACCTTAAGGCCATAATTAAAGAAAACTTACTCATTACAGTATTTGTAATAAAAAAAATTATCGTCTAAAAAAAGATATTGTTTATGGAATTTCGTCGATTTCGAAAAAAAATATGTAGATTCCGAGCACGTTTGCGTTACAGGAGATAGGGGAATTGATAAATGACTTCTTGATAGATCCGATAAAATATCTTAAAAGATATCAAAATAGTATAGGAGTATATTTCATTTAATTCTAACTGAGATAAATATCTTTGCTTATCTGGAAAGTTATGTATATAAGAATTAATAGACATGAATTATTATAGATAAAGACACCCAAATCAATTCAGTTATCAAATTAAGTGATTATTGATTCAAATTTTCAGTAAAAGATAACAGTCCATAAAATTAGAAATTTATAAAACATGGAAGTTATTCAATAACAAATATGATATTGATTATTATTCAGATTTATATCCAAAAGGAAACGGTTTATATAAACTCTCATGTCCTTTGGATCCAAGATTGGAAAAGTAGTATATCTATAAACAAAATCAATTATTTTTATCATTAAATTTGGACACAGTCATAAAATAAACCTGGTTTTATTTCTAGTAGATAAGCCAGATGAACAAAAAGTGGAATTAAATAAATATCAAAACCCAATAAATTTGGTACCAATCTTATTGGTTTTTGTGTTGCAGAATCAGAACCAGATGGATATAAAGCAATCAAGAGAACTCTAGCCGAGTAAGTACTTGTATACTGTGGTTTCATTTATATTCAAGGGTATCAATTTTCGTGGATAAAGTGAAAATCACAGTTTCAAGGATACGCAAATTCGTGGCCAATGACCCTATCAATACAAACTGGTAGTAGAAAATGCACTTCAATGAACATTTAAATTCATGGTTAAACTTAAAAACGAAATCCACGAAAATTGGTATTCAACGAATATTGATGAAACCACAGTAGACACCATAGTTTTCAGAAACATGTAAAATCTTATCTTTTGTTATCCATCTATTATTTGATAATTCTAATATGTGTAAAACAGGCATCCCACAAGTAACAGACATACTTCTTTACAAAGTATGTCTTGCAATTGTAGAATAGACATATGGTTGTCTTCTTGACGCGTTGTTAAATAACTTTAATTTTAAAGATCTAACATAAAAAATCGATTAAACTTTGAAAACATGTTATGTGGACACTGAATGGGGTGAAATAACAAGCAAACAATCGGCGATGGTTTCACCTGAGGTGTATTTTATTTCCCACCAATTATCAGCTTTATCAAAATGCAAAGGTAACGCGATAATCAACTGTATAAATATTACGTACTATTTTATCAGCAATTCTATGTCATTAGTACGGACTAGTTTTACCTAATGCAATTTGTATGCAAAAATCTATGAAATGAGAGTATATGAAAGTTTTAATTCTGTATACAACAGTTTTCATTCTGTTTTTATACCAGTTTGGTTGGACGTAAATCCAGAAATTCCAAAAGCAAATCGCCTGTCCAATATCAGAGAGATGAAGACTCTAGCGCTTTTACTTTAGACCACGAATATCAAAGAGAGACTCCTCCAATGCAAGAGACAAGTGAACAGGCCTGGGTCTACCCACAGTCCTCTAGTCCACCACGTGACCCAGCCACCCTTCCCACCTCTGGGGAGGACACCTACCGTTTCTGTCACGAGACACGTGGTTTTGCTGTTCTAATCATCAACAGCGAGTTCGACAGCCAATCCAAAAGGAGGAGTGCTGTCAATGACGAAAATTATATGTACAAGATGTTTGAAGAGCTGAATTTTGACGTTCATGTTCTAAGGAACCTTTCATCAAAAGAACTCGAGGATAAAATGAAAGGTATATCAATATCAGTGCCCATCGCTATAAAAACAAACTGAACTGCAGATTTTTATACGTGTATGTTCACTCGATTGTATTACTTATTAGCGTTGTTACTGTTTACACCAGAAATGTGTGGGGTCGGTAAAGTCCATAGAAGGTGAGGCAAAGCCGAGCCTTCTATGGACTTTACCGATTCCACAAATTTCTGTAAAAAGTCAGTAACAAACCTAATAAGTGTTTTGTTTTGTCGAGGACCTAAGGTTTGATAAACAAACGTTTGGGTAAAAAAAAAATCAGTTCAAGTAAGGTTACGTCCGCCATGTTGCCGTATAAATGACGTTGAGACATTCTAGTCCAAGGCAAAACAAAATGGCGGTAAACGCACCCCGAAATGGTTTCCTCTAGGTGAAACACTCCTTCAAGCCCGAGTTACTATACAATATAAACATTCTTCTGTTAGAACATACCAAATCATATCACTTGTAACACAGTATACAAGCAAGAAAACCTGTCCCTTACCCTTTTAGAAAACACTACCAATAGACTTTGTTACGTATAGTCCAATACATATCATCAATTAATGACTATTTTGATACTGCAAAGATTATATCAACCTAAAAAATAAGGAATTGTTCTTGAATTATGAGGTTATCACGAGGTGATCAAAATACAGCCGAGGCGTGATCAATTCTATCATAAACTCTTGCAATGTTAACGAGAACTCCGTCGTCGCAAAGACTTTTCGCCATGAACTAGTCTGAACTTTTTAATTATCTCTCTGTAATAACAGAGACTGCAATGCGAAAACAGTTTATCGCTGGGTAATTACAAAACAAGTTGCTGTCCTTTAAAAAAAGGACTACAATACGTGGACCCTTTGCATGTGTTTCCAACGAAAACGTAAAAGCCTTAAGATTTTCAGAGATTCCACCGACTCGAGCCCTCTGCTTTTAACCACTAAATTTGTACGTTGTATTACGTATACATGTATGTATAGCCCTGACTTTTTATCTCAGAACTAAAAGGATTCATGCTTCTAAAATAATTTTGATCTATCTATGAATGAAGTTTTTATGCATAGTATCAGGCATTCGGTGAATTCTACTATTTGCGCACACATTACGAGTCGCAATACTTTGTTAACTATGCAGTGACACCTTTGTGTAAATTAAAAATTTCATATTTTGATGCATTTTTCTTGAGATTTTAACTTTTATACAGTGACATAATTATTCAATCATACCTTAATGCTTAAAAAAAATTAATCGTGAAGTTCTCTAGTCTCGCCTACTATGAAAGTAAAGTTAAGTTACATGTATGTGTATTCGGAAAACAACAAAACATTGCAAATTATGCTAGTTGATGCATGTTGTAGTTTCGGCATAACATAAACTTATTTCATAATACTGACAGTTCATATCACATACCGATCATTTCTTTTAAAGGAATACTTTGTTTCTGTACTGTTTACCGACAACTTTACAATTACAGCGCCTTTGAACTTTATGTGTGCATATGGCACGGAATCCCAATCCCGATTCAGATAAACCTGTGCTTGCCTGGTTCCCTGAGCTACCCATTACGCACAGGAACCAGGCTAGCTTATGCGCAGGCTGAATTTTCCCCATAGCATCCGGTTTAACCTCGCTTATAGATTTTCTGCGTGGACCTCAGGGTCCACGCAATAATGAAGTTAGGAATAAAACTTCGTTCACAATGCATGAACTTAAACGGACGAATATATAACCATTATTTAATAATATCCTTATTTATTCACAGATTAATCGATTTTATGCAGAAACACATGTTCACTATCAAAACCTGTAATATACATGTACATGTACAGCATCCGAGGAAATCAAAACATTAAATTTTATTGAAATAAAGATCCCCCCTTCCGCCTTTTTTGTATAACCACGAATGTGTATTTTATTTAATATGACCAAGCATCGGGTCATTTTGTTTTGAGTGTATTGTCTTACAGCAATACGGGATTCTGTCACTGCGGAGTCTGACTGCTTCGCCTGTGTGATTAGTTCTCACGGGATGGAGGGACAGGTCAGAACCAGTACCCCCGGGGTCCGTGAGCCGTTCATCAGAACAGAACACTCCATCAACACCCGTGACGGGGTGGTCAGCACCAACAAGCTCCTGGAGCTTTTCAATGACCGGAACTGTCGGCCACTCAAGGGGAAGCCAAAGATGTTCTTTATTCAGGTAAAAACGAACAGAACAAAAGGAAACAGAGGTGGGACTGAGAGGAATATACAGTAAAACACACTAAAGTGAAGTGCTGCGGACGGACAATTTGTATATGTTTACATCCACCAAGTATGATTCCCTCTATTTCTTATGAAAGTTGATTGTACATTCACAGCTCTGTGGAAACTGACATCAGGATTAAAATCTGCACGGCCCTTTTATCAATTGGTTGAAATCTTAAGCAACCTAAGGAAAATCACGAAATAATTATGTGAGACTCAAACTCCTATAAAAGACGATTTGTTTGTTTTGTTTATCCAAAGTTCATGTACTGACGTACATTAACAATAATATGTAAACGGTGTGACCGTTGGACCGAGCGCAGATTTAACACAGTGCAGTTTGATTTTTGCATAATAAAATCTATTTAAACGCACAAAGTAGGATCCGCCAGTATGGTTGCCTACTCAAATCATTCGTCAAAGTTAAACTAAACGTGGCGTGCTCAGTCTACATTATGACGTCATATTTCAGACGTAAAACGTTCGTTTTGTCTTCGGAAATAGCCGAAAAGAGTTACGTGATTCCCAAAAAAAAATTTATTCTTTCATTGTTCATCAATTTAATTCATATGAATGTCAATGTAATAAAATTGAATACTTTATTCAGAATCTAAAAGACCAGTTCCTTGATGTTCATGTTTTTATTTTCCATCTGATAATTTGATAAGACATACATAGAACTAGTCGTGTTTCTTGATTAAGCACTATTGAAAATCATCTGGTGTCCTTTTTTATTTCTTTTAATTCAAGTTACCTTTAAATGAAACACTGGAACATTTTAATCGAGTTTAGGGGCAATAAACATCGATAAGTTCAGGTCAATCAATGATCGAACTAACTTTTTAAAAACAAAATGGCTGCCAATATGGCGGCGCCCAGGGCTGGAAGAAATTTTTTTTGGCCTTAGTACCCCTGATTCAACTTTCATTTTTCACTGATTTTCTTATATATACGTGTTACCATTAATCCTCGCTTCGCGAGGCGGGCTTCGCCCGCCTCTCGCTGCGCTCGGTAATATAAACAGTAAAATGTTTTCTTTGATAATGCATGCGGGTTATGAATGTAGCGATCATTGCAGAAAAAAAATTACAAAACATGGGTTATGTATTTTTTCTGCAATGTCGCCCCCTTCATATCACCAAAGAAAGCATTTCATTGTTTAAATGAAACCGACAAAGCTTTTAAAAATACATGTCAGATATGATTAATATTGGAGGGTAATGCCATTGATCATTGCAGGCCTGTAGGGGTCGCATCGATGTTGAGAGGTCGGACGAAATAGACATGGGTGTTGAAGTCCTACTCGTGGAAACACCAGCATCAACGACATCAAGGGGTTCTTCAGCGAGATTCTTTACAAGAGGCGACATGGCTCTTACAAGTTCCAGCAACACGGGTGATATGGCTACAACAAGTCATGTCAACACTGAGGATGTCGTTCCTACAAACCCCACTACCATGGGCGATGTGGTCGCGAATTATGATGATTACTCGGATCGGAGACGTGACGATTTCAATGAACAACGCAGGTATCAAGTCAATGTCCATGCGTCTCTACAGAGGCAGGAACCAGCTTGCACCTCGACGTATACATTCGAACCTACCCAGCCCGAGCCCGAGCCCATTGAGGTGTTCCAGATCCCATGCTACAATGACTATCTGGTCATGTTTTCTTCTGCAGCAGGTAATGCCTTATCAAATACATGTATATGATTGATTCTTAAACACGAAAACAATTTATCAAGCACGGTCTGTTTCTCGTATTTTTAAAAAGCAATGGATTTATAAAACGTGTATATGTCGACAGTTGATAAAAGATTTCAAAGTTGCATTAGAACATTTAAAATGTCACAAACTGTTAAAATATACTTCAGGAACAACTGCGTGGTCAGATTCTGATAAAGGCGGTTGGCTGATGCACTGTCTGTATCAAGTGTTCAATGATGTCACTTACACAGACGATGACCTGCTGACGATATTGACGTGTGTTTGCGGGAAAATGGCGCGGGATATGGAGACGAACTGTCCTAATAGTCCTCACTACGACAAAGCCAAGTCTGCGGCGTGTGTGTACCACCGACTGTCCAAGGACATTTATCTACAGCCTAAAGAGATAAAGAGAGAGAGAAAGCGATAGGAAGAGGGAAAAGAGGAAGAAAAAAGTGGTGGAGGAGAGAGATATATATGAGTTTAACAACATAGCTTTATCGGACGATGATGTGTCTCTCGGATTTTATTTGTTGACGCTTTGGTCGGATTTTTGAAGTAGAGATTTTTTCCCCATTAAATTGTTAAATATTGTAACCTGTTGTAATTTTTAAGTTTAATTTAATGTTAATAATATATATATATATATATATATATATATATATATATATATATATATATATATATATATATATATATATATATATATATAAATAAACAAGCTCCAACATATTATCATTATTGATGTCATCTGGTAGTTTCCCCCAAATATCTCGTGTTCCAGATAACCTGATCATGTGCCCCTGTTGATAGCTATTGTTTACGTTTTACAGATTTGATCAAACACATAATCATATAATAATACATAAATCCCTTAAATTACCTTGCTAGATTTCATTTAAGGCTCTTTATTCAGAGTAGAACGGTTTCTTGGTTTATATTTACATTTCATCTTTCTAGCTCCCATCATCTTTTCTAGTTACCTTCGTCAATTTTTGTTATCGATCTTTTCCTTAAATGTTCTGACTGTTTAATTTATCTATCCATATTCATTTAACACTGGATGAGATTTTAGTAATGAAAGTTAATGTTAACTGTTGATAATTTGTTTATAGTCAGCTTTACTGTAGAAACTATATTTATTTATGCTATCGTCTTTAGCTACGATATTCATGCATATTTATATTACGCATAATTATAAATTGTACATTGTGATACATTTATGATTTTATGAAATCTGATATTTTCTAACATATATTATTAATTACATGCTCACTGCTTTTCAACTTATTTATAGATGATTACTTTATTTATTTATCATTCGGCGTTGCACGGTAGCCCTGTGTGGCAGAAGTAGTTCTGTGTGGGAACTTGTGTGGGAACTCAGCTTCCCGTATAGGCTTCTCATTGGTCGATAGCTTGTTAGGCATATTTTTTGGGGAGTTGATTTTAATCTACTCTCCTATGCACTTACTCTGGCAAACCGAAAGTGAAACAGTGTTTGGACCTAAGCACAAATCATCACCGCTGACAAGACTAAGTTCTTGAAAATAATAGAAAAAAATTCGATGTAATGTATGCTGAAGCATTGTTTTTCAAGGAAACTTATCTATAAACACTTTGAAAATAGTCAAATTTTATATACTACGAACAATTTGAATATTTTTAGTCTCGTGTATTCCTACGCCAGAGTTAATATAGTCTCGTTCAACCAGACGCTCGCCTGTCTCCGTAAATCTGCGACAAGCAGAGAGGGGGCTCTCTTGCTTGTCGGATATTAATAGACACAGCCGAGAGTATTCTTAAACGGGACTAGAGTTCGATATCAATAGTGCTTGGATCCATACAATTTTTAGAATTGTTTCGATAACTAATACATACTAGAAGATGAAATCTATCTTTTATTAAATAGTATACAACATGTTTCATATGGGGTTTCTCGAAATTCTTGTCGAAAAAGTCTAAAAATTTATATTATAAAAAATTGCATAAATCAAATACAAACTAGAAACTAATTGCCATGCAAGATAAATTGATTTTAAAATAAATGATAATCGATACCGTCTGTACTTCAGTACTTTGATTGTTGTTATGTGACTGAGAATAGAATGTTTTACAAGAACGGGAGTACTACATTACGACGAATTTCAGCTAGTTGTACGGCGGTAACATTTGAAAAGTTCAAAAAGCTGGAAAACTTTAATAAAGATAGCATAGTCAGAAATCTCATACTATGATGGACGACCTAAATTTGTATTTCTGAATAATCAGCTGTTACTTTTATATCCCATTTATGAAAATGTTTATGAAACAGTAAAACCGGTAGTGCGCTGAAATGATGTGTATTAATAAATGGGTATGACCAATCTTTCATCTTGGGTATCGCTGGACAAATAGACAAAACATAGGTTTAAGAATAATTAAATCAATTACTACTCCTGACAAAGATTAATTATTTAGATTAAGAATCTATTATCATTATACATATGTACATGCTTAAGATTCAGAGATAGTAGCCAACTTCCGAGATGGCTAATAATGTGATTATTAATAGACATGTACTAACGTTATACTTCGTTCAATAAATTGATAAATATTTGTTGTTGATTAAAATGGGTTTGATTTTCTCTAAACCTTATATAGACTACGACAAAAATATGGAGCTCAGACCCACTCTATAAAAGAAAAGTCATTGAAGTTCTAAAAATGACACTTTTTGGAGGTTTTACACGCATACGCCAGTTTGAATCAACCTGTTCCAAGTATTTAACATATTCAAAGGTTATAAATCAATGTTTTGATAAATATACATTGTTTTCAATAATATGGGGGGGGGGGTGTATCAGATTTGTTGATATTTTTATTTTACAGTACCTGATCTATCCTCATACAGGCATTTTACACGCCTTGTTTACCCGTCTTTTGTATTACTGCTGCTATCGTCACTTTACTTATGTCAGACTTTATCTTACTCACGCTAACTGACCTCGGAAAATGAAGTATGTTAAATTCACATACAGATCTAGTCCGAAATATCTGACCTTTTTTTTTTTTTTGCTCTTTTGACGATCTTGATATTTTACATCTCAGGAACTAGTGCAAATAGATAGTCGCCAATTTTACATGTAAACAAACTGTTCTACTATCTATTTTAAAGCTGTCCGATTTTATATCAAATTTTGTATACGCTTTTAAACGATGGCTATGCTAAGTATGTGTACAATAATAGACCTTTCAGTAGTTGATGCATTTTGAATTATTTTTCTGTATGCTCAGAACTAAATTATTTTTATTTATTTTGAATATTTCTAACTTTAAAAGGAGACTGATTCTGCTGGTTTAAATAAGCAAAAGGTAATAGCTTTCTAAGATGATTGGTTTCTATGGAAAAATATTTGATACTGTATTAGCCAAAAAATCGGATCGTGCAGCTTTAATGTCCATTTATCGATCTTCACTGAAATTGTTTCCACTTTCAGTTTAACTTGGTATGTGTCAATTCTATTTTTGTACCAGTCATCAAAACAATGCTGTGAAACCGAGAGTTGTACTTTTTAACCTGTAGGAGAGCTAGCTCCCTTTTACCAGAGGCTAATTCAAAATGCACCTTTTGTATTAAATGCATGTATCTTCCATTCATTATATTCATTAACTGACCAAGTAGTAGATAAGATATTATAAAACTTTACTTATACCAATGTATACAACTTTACTTATACCAATGTGTACAACTTTACTTATACCAATGTATACAACTTTACTTATACCAATGTGTACAACTTTACTTATACCAATGTATACAACTTTACTTATACCAATGTATACAACTTTACTTATACCAATGTATACAACTTTACTTATACCAATGTATACAACTTTACTTATACCAATGTATACAACTTTACTTATACCAATGTATACAACTTTACTTATACCAATGTGTACAACTTTACTTATACCAATGTATACAACTTTACTTATACCAATGTGTACAACTTTACTTATACCAATGTATACAACTTTACTTATACCAATGTATACAACTTTACTTATACCAATGTATACAACTTTACTTATACCAATGTATACAACTTTACTTATACCAATGTATACAACTTTACTTATACCAATGTATACAACTTGACTTATACCAATGTGTACAACTTTACTTATACCAATGTGTACAACTTTACTTATACCAATGTGTACAACTTTACTTATACCAATGTATACAACTTTACTTATACCAATGTATACAACTTTACTTATACCAATGTATACAACTTTACTTATACCAATGTATACAACTTTACTTATACCAATGTATACAACTTTACTTATACCAATGTGTACAACTTTACTTATACCAATGTATACAACTTTACTTATACCAATGTGTACAACTTTACTTATACCAATGTATACAACTTTACTTATACCAATGTATACAACTTTACTTATACCAATGTATACAACTTTACTTATACCAATGTATACAACTTGACTTATACCAATGTGTACAACTTTACTTATACCAATGTGTACAACTTTACTTATACCAATGTATACAACTTTACTTATACCAATGTGTACAACTTTACTTATACCAATGTATACAACTTTACTTATACCAATGTATACAACTTTACTTATACCAATGTATACAACTTTACTTATACCAATGTATACAACTTTACTTATACCAATGTATACAACTTTACTTATACCAATGTATACAACTTGACTTATACCAATGTGTACAACTTTACTTATACCAATGTGTACAACTTTACTTATACCAATGTATACAACTTTACTTATACCAATGTATACAACTTTACTTATACCAATGTATACAACTTTACTTATACCAATGTATACAACTTTACTTATACCAATGTATACAACTTTACTTATACCAATGTGTACAACTTTACTTATACCAATGTATACAACTTTACTTATACCAATGTGTACAACTTTACTTATACCAATGTATACAACTTTACTTATACCAATGTATACAACTTTACTTATACCAATGTATACAACTTGACTTATACCAATGTATACGCCTGAGTCAAAGAATAATTTGTTTTTACTGGTTGGAATGATCGTGGTATAATTCATACGAGGTTAGAATAATTTGCTGAAGTGTTGATTCCTCATTTTTCAATCTGTGGTCCCTTGACAATTCCGGGACACCATTTACGTTTCAACTTCGATATAAAAATATTAATGGAGAATTATTAAACGTCCTCTAGAGAACTTCAATACTAAAATATGTTACTATAAACTGTGCAAAAATCCTGATAAAGTGTAGGTTCTTAACTGTGACCTTTGGACAAAAACGAGGACCCAAAGAGATTTTTACAATTTATTCCAGGAAAAGAATTCAAAATTTGAGTAAATCATGATCCACTCTAAACTTACATTGGATGTTCATTAGTCAGTATAGTATAGCTGGGACCGTCATATTAACTCGCTCTCTTTGTCCACGTGACCAGTTGTAGGATGGTTAAATACAAAGTTTACACACATGAATCAATGTCTTTATTGTCATTTTATAGGAGATTAATGCAGGCTGCACAAGACGTCATGCATGTCCACAAGTGATTGCATTAATTGCACTCAGATGAAAAAGTCATTATTAAGCGACATGTGGAAATTGATTTTACTTCAAAAAACTGCTATGGAAACACTCGGGCAGACATTAATATTTACTTTTCTGGGGGTTTCGATATTATCCTTAGTTGACAATGCAGTTGACGAGCAACCTCCTTTGCAACTCAATTCTCTTTACTCTGTTAATTTTTTTCAGAATACCTTTTCTTATATACTCTAAACCTAGCACTTGTTTACGAGTAATCTCCCTTACACATGTACTAATGTAAATGTAAGTATTTCACGCATAGTTTTTGCTTTTTTTCTTTTTTTTTAAACACAAATTATGTTATTGAAAAGCAATATTATAACACGAAATATAAGAAAAATTAATATTCATGATAATACAAACACCATAAGGCAGGCAGCTGTGTAAACCTTGGAAACTTTAAAATTATGCATTTCCTTTAAATTAAGTCTGCACTTAAGAATGCTGAGCAGAACAAAGTTTAAATACTCATTATTAACTGTATATATTCATTGCTTAATTTGTTGTGCCTATAAAGTCTCCCTCTTGTGGGCTCTATTTTACAAGAGTTACGTCATCTTTTGTTAAAATAAGTCATGTAAATCCCTAAATCTGCTGCATACCGTCAAGTAAGTTACCTGTAGCTGTCAAGTGACTTTCTACTTATGTACTTATTGCATGGCTACTTGTCACATACTGTACAGCTGCAGATGACTGGGGTAGGCCGCACAAACTCAGATAAACCGATAAAAGAGAAAAACAGACACAAGCACTGGTTTCTCCAATTTCACGGGAATTTATCTGGTTTTTGCGTGCAAAATGCGTATAATATCCATGAGAATAGAAATTTACAGATCCCAATACGAAGGAAAAAAATATTGCAAAATAAAAAGATAATAATTGGGTGCTCAATTAACGTAGTCCTTTTATTATAAAATTGGGTTGGGAAATGAGAATCCTAAATCAAATCAAACGTCTTAATTTCAAGTACATTTAACAACAGTAATTACTTTTACTAACAAAAATGACGGATTTTGAACCATACACGCCTTTGCAAAGCGCATGCTTGTTTCATGGCGTAATATGGACTAATAGGACCAATGCAAAAACGTTTTGTTTATCTAAAAATGCTAATTAACAAGTGGTCTCTTTTTCAAAAGATTTAAGCCTCAGACTGCCCATTCTGTTAGATATTGGACTGTATTCGTCGCTTCGGTCCGTCCAGTATCAGAGAGATTCGACAGTGTTTTGCTTAAAACGAATATGTTGCAGTCAAACAACTCAAAACATACCCCTAACACTCACCTACATCTTCCGCTGGTTATCATGATTTACATGTATGAATACATAGTATCTCTTATATTTAGATAAGATTTACCAAAATAACGGATGCAGCTTATTTATCCGCTACTAGTATGTAAGTTCAGTAATATCTATACTACTATATTAAAATAATAGACTCGAATTTTTAGTCTTTAATACCGAGAAATCGGAAGAATACCGTCTTTTGTTTTATATATTTTAAACATCTTTGGTACTTGAAGATTACCAATTTGTTTTTATTTTTTCTCAGTTAAGCTTCGCTAATTAATAATCAACGAAAATTCCTCAAAAAATCCCGGAAATCACCTGGATTTTTTGGATTTTACAATCTTGCACTTGCGCAATACATTCACACTAACGGGATCTTTAGTTTATATTTGTTTCCACAATATCACATCTGCCTGAATAAACTCAGAAATGATAATACAAATACGGGTAAATTTTCATTGGACTTTTGCTATATATTTTGTTCATATAAATTAATGATTTCTTAATTGTGAGAGAAAGTATAAAATAACAAATATACATTTCAACTAAGCACTTACTTTCATCTTCGTGATGACAAAAAATATTTGATTACATGCAAAAATGTTGCATTATATTTGTTAGGAGAGAGATGATAGAATATGTTTTATCGTAAAAATGAATAATGTCATACAGACCCAGTTTTACAAAGAATATACGATTACGTGTACGTTGGTGAAAAGGTGTTGAGTTCTTCCATTCTATGGATTAAAATTTTTAGTTGAAAGGTATTTGCAGTCTCAAAAAGGTTTGTTGTGATGTATTTGACTGTTATTTTCAAGGCAACATCATTCATTAACTTTCTCCAAAATCATTCCAGAGCGATTCTGCAATTTTCTGCTACTTTACGGGTATAAGTAAGGGAGGGGCTTTTCCCGAGACACAGTTAGGTTATTCAAACTAAGGAAAGTGTAGTGAAATTAATAGCATTATTGTAGGCTTATAGCTTTGTTATGTAAATGTCAATAATAAGGTGTATCGATGTACCTATTTCTAAATGTTCGATATGCAATGTCAACCCGTGCACGCACGGGTCAAAGTCTAGTTGTGATTAAACTTTTACTTACCAGTTATAATCGGGAATGTCTCTAGTAAAACCACTGACTTTGTGACAATTTTGTACATCACATTTATCTACGACAGTGTCGGTAAGCTTTTATTATCCACCAAAGAAAATCAGACGGCGCTTAATCTTAAATCCGACCGAAAGGAAAACATTTCACATTTATGACAAGAGGTCCATGAGCCTTATCGGTCACCTGAGTAACTGCAGTGTGACTTTTGCAATGTATATTCATTCGCATTAAAATAACAGGGCTAATGAAATCATTTATAGCTCACCTCAAGGAAGGTTCAAATGAGCCTTTTTGATCACCTGTTTGTCTGTAAACTTTTCACATTTTTGACTTCTTATCTACAACCACTGGACCAAATTTAACCAAACTCGGTACAAAGCATCCCTTTTGAAAGGGAAATTTAAATAGTATAAATAAAGGACAAAACCCCTTTTTAAAGGCGAAACAGTGAAACTAGGATGCGTGTCTTACAAAATCTAAATTGTCAAAATCGTGACCCCCTGACCAATACTGGGGCAGCAAGTGAGGTTCATTATTTAACATAGAAATATAAAGGGAAAATATTCTTTTCAAGAACTACAATGCCACAATTTTGTGAGATTATCATTATTAGGTTTTAAAGTTTAACATAGAAATATAATGGGGAAATGTTAAAAAAAAAATCTTCTTAAGTGCTATAATGCTACAATTTGTGATATTACTATGCAAACATTCTCAAATAATGTATATTATAAATCATGACCGGCAAACTACCAAGAGTAACACTGGGGCCCCAAGAAGGTTTCAAACTTATACCTAGAAATATATAGGGAAAATGTTTTTAAAAAACTGATATAAGATGATACAAGAACAGTTGTTCAGGTGAATGATGTGGCCCCTGGGCCTCTTGTTAATGTCCAGGGATTGTTTAGTGCAAAACACTTTCTAAATTCTAATAAAAAATATTACAAATAGAAGAAGCATTCTTTTTCATCTTAACAATGTACTTAGTTTACACCAGAAGCCCTGACCCAGGGGCAATGCACTTCACAATTTTGGAAGAGGCACTCTTCCTCATCATTACTCGGTTCTTATTTTATTTGCTTAAAATCAAGAGGCAGAGGAGAAGATGTTTGAAAGAATTAATGCATTTTCTCTATATAATCACTAGAGCTCCACCCTGACACCAGAGCCCCTGACCCAGGGGGCCACGAACTTCAAAATTTCGGAAGAGGCATTGATTGAATCGGTGTCCTAATAAAAGTGAAATATGGGTAACCTACTGTAAATCAAAGATTGGAGTTCGAGGCTTAAGTCTATTCACGTACAACAAAGAATGAATGCCTCAACAGTTGATATTCAAAGAGCACTTCTATTGATTGTTGTTCATTAATATAACTGTAACCATTATTCTTTTATGTTTAATCCAGAAATATTTGTTTCAGGATAAAAAAAAAGACCTTTTTTGCAATGCATACATTCAACCAAGAACCAACAAAGAATTATATTTCGGATTTCTTGCAAAATCATTTGGCATTACAGCTCTCTTCTCCTCGGTGTTTAATGCCTGAACACCCCCAGTCCCACCCCGACCCACACACTTATATAGTCTAAAGTTTACTTTTCACTTTTGGGGACAGTAATAATGCTCAGCAATACGCGGCATCATTGATTGTACTCCATATCATATAGAGTAAGAATTCTAAAAGCAATCTATTGTTCAAAGGTCGAAACCACCCGGAACACCTCAGTCCTTTTTAGTGAAAAAAATCACCAAACATCACAAAACAAAAGTGTTTTTGCGATAGCATGTTTGCATATTTATTTATTTTTTAATTATGATAACCCCAAATTGTCTAAATAGTCTAGATAGATCATTCCTACCTATCCAAGTCTTAACATACACTTTTATCACGCAAATCAAACTTTCATCGTACACAATAAGGACTTTAACTGCTTTCAACTGATTTTTCATCTTTTTTTCTGTAACTGTTTTTGCTCAATGGCAATTGTAGTAATAACGTCCCTTGTGTCACCCACGAACATCCAGTAGATGAACACAAAGAACAAGGAACAGTCCTCCTCTCTGTTGTTGCACTCCGACCCAACCATACAGAAGGTCATGTACACCACATCATTATGCTTACCTAAGTAGTGTTTTATCACAGAAAGAAAAAATACTGATAGTTTAAAAAAACTTTATGACCGACATTCAGATATGTATAATTTTGTTGACTGAAGGGCCAGTATATATACGCAAACACATTTTTCCTTTTCGGCTATGATTTTGCTTTGGTTATTTCTAATGACTCAATGATTCGGAATGTTGACATGTAGAAAAAGGAATACAAGGACCGATCCACACACCACAAAACACATTAGTTTCTAACGTACATTGGTCCATAAGTTTTGATATTTTTTCAAGTCAATTTCCATCCTATCGTTATTGATATTGACCAAAGCAAAATATTTTTCGGCCAATTCTGTGGCACTGTTTTCTGAACTTGCTACTTAGAAAGCTATATATAACAGGATTTAGTGCACTGCTCATCATGTAAGAGCGTAGGAATACATTATATGTGGCTTTTCCGGCGCTCGACAGCTCGGGGTAGTACGTAGGCCGTGAATAGCGTATGAACACAAGGGCACAATAGGGTATAAATGATCCAATGAACAACACTGTTACTAAAAATAGCATAAATGTAGATTTTAACATCTGTCTCCGCCCCTTCCTGTCCGCCTTTTGAATGGAAGACTTCGCGGAATGTCCTCGTTTGGTCGAAATTATCGTCACCGTCGACCCCTTCCGGTCAAGTGAGTCGAACTTTGAGTGAATGTCATTGGACAAAGTGGCCGTCGAGTTCTTTTTATAGTTTTGAGAGTGTTTTCGGTTCACGATAATTGGGTCATGTGCCTCTTGTGAATATTCTACGGAAAAGTCCATAGTGTCATTTGTATTGAACGCAAACTTTGGGAAAAAGCGGTTGGTTTCCCTGATGGCTTTGATCGATCTACTGCCGATATAGGCGTACACAGAGATCATGATGATGTCGATAAGGATAGTGCCCGCCGTGAGTATTATATTGAACAACAACGGGTAGATGCTGGTCTTAACATCGTCGTCTATGAGACAGGTGCGCACTCTTATACATGTGTCGTTAGACAGTGGGATGTTAAATGTCTGCCTACCGTAAATCAGCAGAGACGGCCAGGAGAATATAAATGCTACTGCAAAGCTTATCCCGATCATAGTCTTGGTGATCCGATTGCTGAACGGAGGTTTGAGGGGCTTGTATATCCTCTTGAACCGGTCCACGGCGATGAACAAGAGAACGAAGGACGAGGCGTTGTTCATGGAGAAAGTAAAAAAACGGGTCACTTTGCACAGTATTGGATTCGGGTCCAGATATATATTGAGGATGAAGTAGATTTCCGTGGGGATAGTGAACAGACAGTTGACGAGGTCAAACACGGCCAGCGCAATGATAACGAGGCGGGAGGGAGACCGCCGCCAGGAGGTGTACACGTAGGCCACCAGGGCATTCCCCGGAATCCCCACACACAATAGAACAGACACATACACTATTGTAGGAATGTAGAGAAGGTCCACGGTGTTGGAGTTCAGGCGAGCTACATGTCCGTCGTTTAACACCACCTTGCTACACATGGCTGTCGCGGGACTTCCTGAAGTATTGTACACACCATCTTGTAGAGATTCCACGGACTGGTTCATTGTAATCACATCTGAAAGAAGGAGAACCCCGTCAGTATTCCCACACATATCGACAGTACATGGCTATGAGTAAACGAATTTTCATTGTTACATATTTGGGAGAGAAAACGGAAGACACGCATCAATGCTGCAAAATAGCAACTTATCCTCTTTTAAAATTTGAAGTGCCTTTAATGCGATTCCCGTAGTGTCAGCGAACAAAGAATGTTGACACACTGACTGTGTGTCGTGACCCCAGTAACTAGCTCAGACTTCCCAAAACAACTGATGTTTTATTGCCAGCAAGTCGTTTAATCATTGGATCTAAAATAACGAAAAGCACCTTAACAAACCAGGAATTAACGTAGATTACTCGAGCATGACCCTTTGTTGACAATCGTTTAACCACCCCCAATTTTTCGCTTTTTCTGTGCCCCACTAATAGTAACGAGGTACGGAAAAAACCTCAGACATTTCCTGTTCTTTAAACCGAATGTCATGATCTATATAAAGGATTTTTACGTATTTTTCTTTAAATTTTGCATTTGTTAGGCAATGACAAGTCTTCGTTAACTATAGAACACTCATGCACGTATGATTCACTATAATGTTCCACTCAACAATACGTACTCCGCACCAACCTAAGGACTCTTCACTTCTCGGACAGGCAAAAACAATTTATGAGTTGCTGATATCAGTCAGTATTTATTGCACAACTTCTAGAGTAGTCGAGAAGTCTTCGGGCCAGTATACACGGGAAAACCCAGCTCACATCGTTCAAACTGCCTTCAAATCTTTGATACCTTACATAGGCTGGGTTATATAAGTTTATAATTTTATGAGAAAAATAGCAGAACGTCAAACGTAGCAGCTTAAAATATGTCGTATGGTTAAACTTAGTAAGAGCAGAACATACTTTATATTATAAGTAGAGTCATATGCTCTACCGGCCTTGAATATAGACATTAAAGTAGTTTATTTAAAAACCATGATTGTGTATTTTTGCATTTGCTTATTTGGGGTTTTTTTGGGGAGGGAGGGAGGTTGTCGTACGAGATATATATATATATATATATATATATATATATATATATATATATATATATATATATATATATATATATATATATATATATATATATATATATATATATATATATATATATATATATATACTTTTTACAGCCTCCGTGGTATGCTCACCAATCCCCTGTTGTCCCCGCTCTGTTTCGGTCACATCTTTATCTGACCTGAAGATATCATATTGTTGTTTCCATACAAATTGAATGGCATGACCAAGATTTTAATAATGTAGTTATGATTTCACCCCAAAAGCTATTTTCTGGCATCTGGCAAGCATTTTAGACTAATGTAGTAGAAAAATCTCCAAGCAAGCTTGGTACCTGTACCGTCTGTTTATAGAAGGATGGTATACATGTAGTAGCAACACCCCGGATGTTTACATATCAGAGTTGCAAGTTACAGAGAACATTGCAATGAGAGGCTAACGTTGTCTGGGTTGTGACATGTAATTTCTTTAAATTAAAGAGAAAAAAACTTAAGTCAAATTTGATCTGAAAATCAGTTTTCTATTAAAAATGCTTCTTTTGGGGGTATTTTCAATGGTTATAGACAAAATTTGAATACCATTTCTAGGTTTAATTAACAATATTAATAAAAGTTTGGTTTTTATAAGCAGATCTTTTATCTCTTTGTTAGCTATGAACACTAAAAACAGTATTTAGTGTTTTCACATTCAAATCTTTGAAACCGTGTATTTTATATTAAGCATTTATTATGCAAACAAAAACATGGCGTGAGCTTTGTTTACATATTTTAGTTGTAAGCTCTGTATCTAGTTTATAAGTCCACCACGGACATTCAACTTTTGGTTGATTATAAATACCTTCATGAAACTATATCAACATCAAAAATGGGAAAAAAATGTCGGCTGAATTGGTCCTGTAAAATTACAGAGTCGTAACCATGGTCCTGTATAGATTACAGTTTTTAAAAAATGATAGAAGAAATATAAAAATAGAGTTATACCACGAGAGATTGTTGAAGAATTCTTACTATGGTATGTACATGGAGAGTGCCATTTACATTTGATAGTTGTAACTTGAAAACAACTACAAATCTGACACACAAACGCCATATTTTTCTGATAGGACTTGGAATGAATTAGCATTTGATACCATATCTTTTTTTCGTTCAAATTATTATAGTGAAGTACTGAGGACGTTATGCAGAGCTCTATGGGAAATTGATTGTGCTCATCTGTGTGTGAATTCAAATTATACAACAGTCAATTGCTTCCTTATAATATGAAGATGAAAATCACAGAGTTTATTCAAAAACATCCCTTTTAAAAGATAAATAATAATAACGTATGGGATATAACACATCCTATTCTCAGCGAAGGTAGATTTTACATTCCTGTTGAAACATTCAGCTAAATACTTCGATGCAGAGTTGAATTAAAGTATTATTTACATATAAAAAACAATTATATGTATTGTTTTCATTTATACCGTAATTTGTAAAATATCTCTACATAAAACTTTTGTATTTCGTTCCCCATTACATAGCTCTAGTTAGAATTTCTGAAAATCTTATACAAGCCAACAATCCTCTTAATGCATGAAATCCATGGTAAAATAAAATTGATTCAATCAGAAAAAAGGATTCTTAATGGCCTACGTTTTTTTATTTATGTTTTGGGGGACAATGGCATTACTATGTAATTATAAAAGGAAAAGTAGAAAGCTCTTACCTTGACGATTAACTATTAAAAAAAAGTACTTTGTACAAAAGTTGGGTTAAAGTTGTGAGCGCTGAACAACTACTAATCCGAAATCAGACCTAGGATCATGTGTCAAACAGATACCGACAATTAGAGAATTGGCTTTTATTGTCTTTCCAAGACAGAATCCTACTGGACCGAGATATAATAAAGCATCAAAGAATTCTAATTGGAATCGATCTGCTAAGCATATCTATGGCGGCCAATCTCATCGTCCAAAAATACAGATTATAGTAAACACCGGTTGTGATAGATAAAAGAGAGAGAGAGAAAGGGTGTGAAAATAATTTAGAGCACATGATTTCATAATAATTCACAGACAGGAAGTTTGATTGAGCTAATTATGGAATGTGATCGACAATACTCGTCGGAGGGAGGTAAATGCCGTATCAGGCAGACATAGAGATACATGTAGCTGTCTACTGAGATGGAAGACGTGTTTTCACGGTCACAATTATAAATATTTTATGTAATGCGGCTCCGTGCTTGTAAGTCCACACTCCTGAGGGGCCTGAAGTCCCCGGATCGATCCGTCATTTCTGTGACGAATGTTACTTTATAAGCCCGTGCAGTTCACCATGGGCTAGGGACAGTGCACTGAGATCGTATTCCCGAGTGAGGAGGGTCAAGTATCGGGTTATGTCCGTAGATAAAGCCTGTCGAAAACATTAGCTGCCAGCAGTTTGACTTTCGAATAAATTGCTAATAACAAGATCAAAAATCGGTTTGATCAAGAAAATTCCCAGCAATTCGCAGAAATGCAAAAAATCTGATAGGTAAAACCAGAAACAAAAAAGCTATATATTTTATTTTAAAGGAATTAAGTTTTTTTTATTTAATTTATAGACATATGCGAATGTAGTTCATACTTAAAATGTGTCTATTTTTAATACATGATTAGCTAGCTTCAAGGTCATGCTATTTATGTGATGGACGGAATGATGTAGGCGAATAGGCTGAAGTTCAAATATTTTTTTAGGATATTCTCTTAATCAATTGTACTGCTTTATAACATTTTGAAATCATGCAAGAGCGAGCAATTCCAACAATTCGCTTTCTGTAAAAATAACAACAAAATCTCAAATTTAAAAACTCAACATTAGAACCTTTAAGGAACTTAAGTATGACGGTGTACTCATTGGAAATTAAACCCAGGTGATCTAGGACTGGATGGGGTTTTCACCAACCTTCCCTTTTACTATCCTTGGAACTCCCCATCCATACTTTGTATTTTATTAAGGTGGACTTCATTCTTATCTTAGCAAATTCCCCACATCTTTAATTTGTCCAAAGCAAAGTTTTATGAAATACAGGAAATTCTCCATCCAACACAAGTTACATGCAAGTATCTATCCATCAGATTCGGAAATAGAATAATATAGGACTGACCAGAAGATCTGCAAAATCCAATTCTTCCAACATTTTTGGGAAAATGCAAGAATGTTAACCGGGTGCTGCTTTGGATAGAAGTTAAGGTATAACAAGAGATGTTTGTGAAACACTTATGCCCCCCTCTCTTGGAAACATTCACAAAGAAAATGAAGGTAAACAGCAAATATTTGGAATTTTTCTAAGTCCAAGGGGTATAACTCTGTCAAAAACTGCTCTATCATACCCAAAATCAAATTGACCTTGATATTATTTTGATAAACCTGTATACTAAATTTCACATCAATATATACACCCTCTGCGAAGAAAATGAGTGGAAACTGCAAATAACTGGAATTTTTCTACGTCCAAGAGCCATAACTCTGTATTAAATGGCTTGAACGTACCCAATATCAAACTTGACCTAGATATTATCATGATAAACCTGTATACCAAATATCATTTCAATATGTTTATCCTCTGCGAAGAAAATGAGCGGAAACTGCAAATAACTGGAATTTTTCTACGTCCAAGGGCCATTACTCTTTCGAAAATGGCTCGATCGTACCCAATATCGAACTTGACCTAGAAATTATCATGATAAACCGGTATGCCAAATTTCATTTCAATATGTTTATCCTCTGCGAAGAAAATGAACGGAAACTGTAGGTGGATTGACCGACAGACCAACAGACAGCAGCAAAGCAATATGCCCTCCCTTCTTCGAAGGGGGGGGGGGGGGGCATAATAATATTCTTTTCAAACAATTACGTGAGGGAATAAGTACACTTTATAAACAGAAGACGATGTCACACACATGTAGGTCATAATATGTAATGCAATGTTAAGTGAATATGTCAGAACCTAAATGAGTTTCAAATCATATTTTCACACAGATGCTCACTTACTTAACAATCTGCGTTTACATCAACTTTAAGAAAGGTTTTTATAAATTGGTTTTCTTCATTTATTATTTATTTCTGTAAGAATACACTGAGTGGATTTTGACTTTTTCCAGACAGGCTTTTAAAATATACTTTTTATCTTAAAAATGTTATTTTTGTAAAAGCAAATTTTATTTGGTTAAGCTGTCAACTTGTGACCTTTGAGTAAAGTCAGATGTAAAATGGGCACTCTCGTAAATATTGATATCAATAAGTGTACCAAACCTCATAAAGATTGGTTCGTTCTTTTAAGGATCATACGCAAATGAATCTTTTGGACACTGAGTACTGATAAAAGATTTATTATCTTATACTAGCATACATGTGATTATAGCTACTTTATTTGGTCACGGGACATATGTAAATATGGATGCCAGATTTAATGCGAAACATTTTAATGCAATTGTTAAAGAGTTTGTTTAAACGAGAATTAGAAAGGCAAAGTGCAGATCATTTTCAGCAATGCTTAATGGCAATAACAACGTCCAAAATAGAAAACGAATAGGATTGAAAACCTACAAATGTACAGCAATCATCCTTTAACAAAATGCATGGCCGATTACATCAATCAAGTGTTTGTTGTTAGATATCCGTGAAAATAACAATGACAGTTTCAATCAAAATTAAGGCAAACAATAAAATGAGATAATTTCAAAATATTTCACCAGATTTTAGTAACTATGAAAATAAGACAGGAATAGGAATTTGTCACCAACATTTGGGGCCATCCTGACCTTCAGAGATAGCAAGGCATTAGATTGGGGGTCACAACGGCTATCACTGACGCTCTGTGACAAATCACACGACAAACCAGCGCCTCTTATTGCAACATAATCACCGTGTCATCGTACTTATTTAAGGAATGAATTCAATATGTATTTGTTTTATACGATATGAAATGGTTTGGGGCAGTTTACGCTTTATAAACCGCGAAGCGGTTTATAAAAAAGCGTAAACTGTTTCAAACCATTTTATATCGTATAAAACTAATAAATATTGAATTCATTGCTTATAATTTAATGTTTTTACTCTCCGTTGTAGATAAAAACGGTCATTTGACCTTTAAAATGACGTAAAATTGTACAAAATTCAAACGTAACGTCAGGCGTATTGATACGTTTTTGACGTTAGTCTTACTATGACGTAGGCAACATTCTATATACGATATAAAATAATTTTTTAGCCAATCAGAAAGCGCGTTACAACCCGAGTTAAATTATTATTTAAACAAGAAAAACATATCCCTATAAAGGTTATGAACATTGGTATTGTTTTTATTCAAGTCAGTATAAGTAAGTACAATAAATACATCTACTCACCTACAGAATTAAAGTTTATTCCATGGCGGCCGTACGCAGAATATTTGCCTCAGTCACTGAGGCGACAGACGGACAAAGTGCCCGCTCCTAGTGCTCAAGGGGCTGTTCAGACGTCACCCAGGGTCTGAAGATGGGCGTTCAATAGGGTTCGAAAAGTCAGGTGTACTGGGCTCCTCCAATCAATCGCTGATCGTCCTTAGTGTCAACTGTTATCGGTGTCCAATGACACGAAATGATTTTCCGAGAGTTGTTCTCTCTCCCGGGATTAACTGTTTACCTGGGAATGGCTGTTCTCCGGTGATATTTCACTTGCGTGTAAATCTGTTGATATCAGCAAATATTGAATATCTCGGATTAAAATGCATTCCTTGCAACACTGCTCAAACGTGTATGGAGTAACTGAATAGTCAAATAAAGGGCTTTTCGCAGACTTTTTCAGTCAGTTGATGTTTCGATGTTTAATTGATCTTGAACATACCAGTAAGTTACGAGATGGAGAAAATTACATTCTTCATGCATCACTGCATAATGTTCTTACTCCTATACAAATGGTTGTTACTGCCTTTGTATATTTTATTAAACTACAATTGGAACTGATTTCTTTTTAAGGTATCTCACTCCTCATGTTTTTATTTCATTGCGCAGATGATCATTATATTTAAAATGAATATGATTTTATTTATTTAATCAACACAGATAGATTATTATTTCATAATTACACAACATTCATAAAGAAAATCCATTTGAATTCAAGAAACAAACAAGTTTTTGGGGGAATTATTTTTTCGTGCGGAAGGTTTTTTAAACGAAAATGACAGAAACAAGCAATTTTATGAATTTTCAATATACATTTATTTTTATTATACTTTATTCATTATTCACATTTTTAACATTTGATAGGTTTGTAACATATTTTATATGTTCTGTGTGACATGTACAAAATCAAATCTTGAAAATGTGATAGCCGTTTAGCATAAAATCATGCAAATATATAGAACATGTCTGAATTTTTTAAAGCCAAATTTTGCGAGAATTTTACCTTTGAAGCCCTATATCCATCGTCGGAACCCACGGGTTTTCTATCCATTACACTGCTTTGAAGGCAGTGTAATGGATAGAAAACCCGTGGGTTCCGACGATGCCCTATATCTAAAATTTGACATCACTGACCCCCATGTTTTATTATGTCAAAATGATACTGAATACATATCTAGGCAAACTGGATTAATCTTAGAAAATTCTTGATATTCAAGAAGTTTTTATTTCAAATCAAATTGTAACTATTATAGAAATTGTCTATTTTAAGTGCAAAAAGGTCACACAAAAATTTATGCAGCTTCGTACAAATTTTTTTCGTAACCCCTCTATTCAGTGTGACCATTGTGCATAATTAAAAACAATATTTGAAGAAATAAGTTCGCTTAATCAAAAATACTGACAACAAATCCTAATCAGGATGAAATTGCATTTTAGGTGCGAAAAGGTCAAATTAAATAGGCCATAACTCAGAGGGATTGATACTGACCCCCCATTATCTTTGTATTTTTTAAGTATGTTTTGTCTACAGATTTCAATGATATACTTCTCAAGAAAATCTTGATACAACAACATTGAGGAGTGGGATACCTTAAGAACAACTTTTGAATACTCTATTTTAAAATATGAGGACAAATACATGTAGTTCTAGAATTCTAAACATTTTGTCCGAAAACAAAATTTAGAAAAAAAATTAAAAGCCTCCAGAATTTACTCACATGAACTGTGTAGCATGCAGTGTGATGCGCTTAATGTCATGTATAAACACAGGAACAGGTCTTTAACATTCATATGAAAAATACGAGAAAAAAAATTGTATGATACAGCTAGGCATCACTTTATTTCCTTCTTTCAACAACAAAATAATGTTTCCGATTAGGGAATGATGCATCCATGATGCATTAAACATCCATACATAAATATTATCTTCATAGATCTTTGTTCAAATCCTCTATTTTTACTTCTTACATGAAAGTTTTAAGAGCAGAAATTAAACAAAACAAAAAATCTTCTCCTTCTCTCTCTCTCTCTCTCTCTCTCTCTCTCTCTCTCTCTCTCTCATTTATGAATTTTTTATCATGAATTGAAACTCTTTTAACGAATTTTTAAAAAATAAATAAGAAGACAGGTTTCGATGTGCAATCTTTTTATGATTGTTTTCGATAATTATTTTCTAAAAAAAATTCATCTGCCTCTAATTGTCAGTATAGTTCCTCACCAATGGTTTTTTTTTTAATTTTTGGATTATATTTTGATTGGCTATCTTTTTTTGTCACTGTAGAAACAAGATAGCCTATCAAAAATTAATGTATTGAGACAAAAGACCCGGACAAAAATGTACACACAAACACAATTACAAACTTCTATAAAACTACTGGGAAATAGAAATGATTTGCTTCGTTCAGGGTGTCATTGATCGGATATCCACATAGCTACAACAAAGGCGTTTCAAGCATTAAAAAATCGCACTTATGCCTACTAGAACTTTTCATTTTTAAACAATTCGGTCTCTTCTTCCACTCTCTTTTTTACGAGTTGAAATAATTTATCAATTCTAGTGGCGTTTGGTCATCCCTAATCTCTCATATGCTCCTGGTATTAAATTGCGTTGTATTATCTAATTCCTGTAATCAAATGCATTGCTGCAAGACTCTAAAGCCCCAAACTTTTGCATATTGACATTTTTAATCTGGTTTGTCTGACTATTTAGTGCTCATGCTTCTCAGAGAATGAGATGATTAAAAACAACTCACCCGGGAGCGATCATTTCTGCCACGACTCGGGTATCAAAAGGGATTACTCCAGTACACCACGGGCAACATTAATGGCCTCGCTGTTCAAGTTTTATATGAAAGTGGGTGAACCCAGTGACTGATCGTTGGCTGTCAAAATTAAAACAAAAAACACAATGTGATCATCATCATCAAACGGAGGCTATTACTCTATACGAGGGATCTGCATCCTCTCTGCTTAAAAAAATCGGTTTTCCCTACAATAGATGTCTGGCCAAATGAACCTCGTTGATAAATGTGACAGCGAAATAATGCAGGCTACGTATTTTACAGCGTATTTATAAATGACTACCAAACTACATTTTGACTAGAACATAAATAAGTCCAATTTTCGTTCACTGTTTTTATCATTATCAAGCCAAATTGACAAAAGGACATAATAATTTTATTGAATTTTGCAAAAACTGTGAAGGAAGCGAGAGAGGATTGGATGGAGAGAGAGAGAGAGAGAGAGAGAGAGAGAGAGAGAGAGAGAGAGAGAGAGAGAGAGAGAATGAGAGAGAGAGAGAATGAGAGAGGGGGGTATATAGGGAGAAAGAGATTTGAGAATTATCATGGGTCAAGCAGATTCAATATGCCCAAGTTTAACATTTAACGGTTGAACTTAATACAATATAAAGTGCATATTAACCCTCTGCCCTTTAAAGAGCAATTGCGCCAGTTAATACGCTAAATTCTCCCAAACGAAATATATGAATTAGGTAGCTGTAGAAATTTACTTGGAATACGTATATTTACACTGTTTTTAAATTCAAGAAGAAAATGTCTATCTTATCTTTTTATCCCTCCTAAAATGTGACGTACCTGTTTAAACCTGAACCATCATATTGATCTTGAAATATTTCTCAAAAAATTAAAAAAAAACCTGAAAATGCCCCTTTCCTCTTCCTAATTTCAAGTAGAGTCTTGAAACGTTTTTGTTGCTTGTTAGAAACTACTTTTATTATTGATTCCAACCCCAGACAAATCTATTGACTTATACATACATTGATTCCAACCCCAGACAAATCTATTGACTTATACATACATTGATTCCAACCCCAGCCAAATCTATTGACTTATACATACATTGATTCCAACCCCAGCCAAATCTATTGACTTATACATACATTGATTCCAACCCCAGCCAAATCTATTGACTTATACATACATTGATTCCAACCCCAGCCAAATCTATTGACTTATACATACATTGATTCCAACCCCAGCCAAATCTATTGACTTATACATACATTGATTCCAACCCCAGCCAAATCTATTGACTTATACTTACAAGCAATGATGCACACTCAGTCAGTGGTTATGTTTAATCTTTCAGTTCAGATAGGTATAAATAAAGCGAAGACCTTGGCATGATGTAACTATCTACCCCATACAATAATAAAAGGTGAAAATAACGCTGCGTGTTCTCAAAGATATCACAGATATAAATGATATCACAGATATCGCTGACATCTTATATATTAATGATATCACAGATATCACATATAAAACTGATATCCCAGATATAGCTGATATCACAGATATCATAGATAACCGATATCACAGATATTAATGACATATATCACTGATAGAACTGATATCACAGATATTAAAGATTACGCCTGCAAATCTTAAGAATCGGAGAATCGTGCTGATTTCAACGAGCCATGTCTGAAAGCCGACAATGATAAAACAGTCCTTCATCACATTGCTGTTTGACACAACCACCCACAGTCCAAGGCTTTGGGTTGATAACAATCGTGCATTGCTTATACTTCTTCATTAGATTGTATATTATTATTTATAGTCGTTTATGCTATATATATTCTGCTGATTTGAGAAAGAATTTAATCTATTTACATTTACAATGTTCTATATTTTAAAATTTGAGGGTGTTATGATTTTTACAACTTTGAATCAGTACTTCAGTACTTTGATTAAAGATTAACTCTATATATTCCTATGTAAAACTTTGATCCTTTTCAGCTTTCCTGGCTGATTAGTTTTTGAGAAGAAGATTTTTAAAGATTTACCCTATATATTCCTATGTAAAACATCGATCTTCCATTGTGGCTCCACCCTACCCCCAGGGGTCATGATTTTAATCTACACTACCTGAGAATACTTCCACACAAGTTTCAGCTCTCCTGGCTGATTAATTTCTGAGAAGAAGACTTTTAAAAATTCACTCTACATATTCCTATGTAGAACTTTGACCCCCTCCCCATTGTGGCCCAACCCTACTCCCGGGGATGTCATTATTTCACAACTTTGAATCTACACTACCTGAGGATGCTTCCATACAAATTTCAGCTTTCCTGGCTGATTAGCTTTTGAGAAGAAGATTTTTATATATATATTATATTATATATTATATAATATTTAAGAAATGAACTCAATGTCTACCCAAGTTATACTCGTATAACCTGGGTTGGGGCAATTTACGCTTTATAATCCGCGAAGCGGATTATAAAAAAGCGTAAATTGCTCCAACCCAGGTTATACGAGTATAACTTGGGTTGGGGCAATTTACGCTTTATAATCCGCGAAGCGGATTATAAAAAAGCGTAAATTGCTCCAACCCAGGTTATACGAGTATAACTTGGGTAGATATTGAGTTCATTCCTTATAATTTAATTTCCTGTAATTTGCTGTACAAATTGAGTTTTACTTTTAAAAATGATATTAATCTGTTCAAAATTCAAACGTAACGTCAAGCGGATAAGTACGTTTTTGACGTTGGTGCATTGTGACGTGCCTTTTGAGGTGCAAACCAGGTTATACAAATTTAACTAAAGTTTTCTATCCAATCAAATGCCGCGTTACAACCAGAATTAAATTATATTATATATATAATATATAATAATATATTATATATATTCCCATGTAAAACGTCGACCCCCCCCCCCCAATTGTGGCCCCACCCTACCCCTGGGGGTCATGATTTTCACAACTTTGAGTCTACACTACCTGAGGATGCTTCCATACAAATTTCAGCTTTCCTGGCTGATTAGTTTTTGAGAAGAAGATTTTTGAATATTTACCCTATATATTCCTATGTAAAGCATCGATCCTCCATTGTGGCCCCACCCTACCCCCAGGGGTCATGAATTTCACAACTTTTAATCTACACTACCTGAGGATGCTCCCACACAAGTTTCAGCTTTCCTGGTTGATTAATTTTTGAGAAAAAGAGTTTTTAAGATTTACTCTACATATTCCTATGTAAAACTTTGCCCCCCCCCCCCCATTGTGACCCAACCCTACTCCCGGGGCTGTCATTATTTTCACAACTTTGAATCTACACTACCTGAGGATGCTTCCATACAAATTTCAGCTTTCCTAGCTGATTAGCTTTTGAGAAGAAGACGTTTAAAGATCTACCCTTTATATCCCCATGTAAAATTTATATGCAGTATTTGCAAATGCTAGTATTCCAAACAAACTTGCTAATGGCTTTCCAGTATTATCAGTACTTTGAATTCCACTTTCGTTCAGTTTAAGGAGCTTTCTTTCTGATACATACAGAGATTAAAAAAAAATCTATAATCTTCTGGTTATTTGAAGTACATGTATATCTAGCAAAGTTTTGCTTGCAACGTCTATGAATGATTTGGTGAATCCGTCTTATTAAAAAAAACAATCAAAATTCAAAACTTAAACAGCAGAAAATGTTTTAGATTAAGAACATACATTAATAATCTGTATTCCTGTACCAAAGATCTATATATGCTGATTAAAGTATAAAGTATCAACACATTACGGAGAAACATCAGCATATTATGAATAAATATCAACATGACAAAGAATAAGTATCAAAGTAACACCGTATCAGCTTAGTATAAACGTTGTTTACTACATAAGGTAGTTGAGGTCGTACATAGGGCTTCCTGAGAAAATGTTAATTTATGTCATAGAGGTTAGTGCAACAGGAAGTATACAGTGATGTCTAACAAAGTCGTTTTGTTTTATACTCTGGGGCTTTGCCTTCTTCAAAGAAGAAGATAAACTCATCAATTTTCTCCTATACATGTATAAAGTTATAAAGAATAGATCCCAACCCCGAGCTCCTTTGTCCTTCTTTGATTGAAATACAGATATAATTGGAGCCCTATCGGATCCCTAGACTTCAATCTTTCTAAGCATCTTTTTTTTAAACACCGCGCGGTACATCAAAATAATATGTCAATAGAATACACTGTACATTACCTAGCTAGAGCTATATTTTCTCACTAACAATTTTGAATCAAGAGGCGGCCACTGTAGAGGGTCATATTACTTGGGTATACATACCGTTGAGTGCTACTTCATCCAGCGACTTCACGAGCAAACAATACACCACATTGAACTAGTATCACTGAATAGTTTAATTGCTGCAAAACGGGAAATACAAAACCTCTTGACATTCCTATATCAAACTATTTGTATATGTATAGTTAACCCCGCGTTTCCTCTGTTACAAAACATGCTAAACACATTTACAGCTAAACAAACTCAAGACCATCAGATATTTTATCTGAAATGAATTTTAAGTGTTTTACAGACATACGATATCCCATATAAACGATACCAGCTGAATATGAACTCCCACGACATTAATTGCATACACAGCTGTAGAGATTACTGGGCATCATTAGCTCTGTAAATTCGTCACCAGTAGAAGCCATACTTTTAAACATATTTCTAATGGTGGGGATTTCTTGCATCAGATTTGATTAAATTTCTCGATCCCATCTTTCCCCTTTCTGGGTAGTGACATTTTAACACATAAGATGGTAGCGGTGCTTGGTTTGATTAGTTTGTTACATGAATACATGACACCAGAACAAATTTTAAATAATACAGACATTAACACTGTGACCATTTTGGCCAAAACCCTGTAGTATTAAAAACCTCTATCTTGGGACACATGAATTTACCTCCATAAACAGGTTGAACCTTCTACAGTATATTAAAATTCGTCTAATCATCGTTGTGTTTTTTATCACAAAGAAAATGTTTTTATCCTTCAAAAAGTATGTTCTACATTTACATTTTAATGTCATACTAGTAAATGACACACGCCTTAGAATGTGTGTCACGTTAGGCTCTTGGTTAATTATAACATACATATAAAGGACTTCTATTTCTTCAATTCACTTATACTTATATTTTATTATTTTTTCATCAATCTCGGACTAAATCTCGCGAGATAGGAAAACAAAAGGGTCCTGGGACACGACTCTAGGAGCGTATATAACGAATTTCGACCCCCCCCCCCCCACTTGTAATGATATCGATGGTCCTGAAACGCTAACGACATTCCCTCCATACTTCATAAAGAAGATGCTTATGCTGATTAAACGATGATCCTGCAAACATAACGGTTTGGTTTAAACGATAACATATTTGCCAATGTTTCAGCTCTTTTTTTTTTGCTAGAAAACAACATGACCTTGGTATTTGAATACACAACAACATGCAAACATAATTTGCTGTGTTTAATGATAGAATGACCAAAATTATAACGAAATTATCAAAAAAAAAAAAAAAAGATTATCTTTGATAGCTATAAATATGGGTTTTTTGTTTGTTTTTAAAATGTTTCTTCATTTTTGTTTCTTTTTTTTTTTTACCGAAATCCATATGTTGGTTACATCGAATGCGTACATATTAACGTGTGCTCAAGTCGACAGGGTGAAATCTGCGCTGAAAATTTCACATTAACTCACAGTCATGGCCTATGTTGATTAGAGTATACAGATATGTCAGTGGTAATTGTCACCAGCATTGTAATGTATACCTCCGCTTAAACTTGTCTCCATTGATTTCTGGAAAAGTCTTTAATTTGATTATTTATCTAGTACGTTTCACTCTATTTAGTTGGAAGAAAATATTATACCCAATATACCAAAAGTGTTAAAAAAAAAAAATCCATAACATTATACACCTATTACTATTCTTAGTTTTATTGGAAATTCTCGGGATTTTCAAATACATGTACTGCGATCTAAGAATAGATTTATGTCAAATTTTGTGAACATTTACTACATTTAAAACAACCAGCTCCAGATTTTATGATATATGGTGAACTTAATAGATATCCAACATATGGACATTAACAAAAAACAACCATGATTCAATATTGGTCGATTCACCGGAAAAGACACAAAATATGTATGCAAAAGTAATGAACAATTTTGGCATTTGCATGAGCAGAAATGGGGGAGGGGGTTTGATTAGCTTGAAAGTATCAAACGTAATCTGAGTCATTTTAAACTCTAATATCTGGATTAATTTTAAATTAATTTAAATGGCTGAAAGCAAAACTTAAAAATTACGTTGATAGACTGTTATTCACTGAACAAGAACGAATTCAATATTTATTAGGAGGAAAAAACAAACAAAAAGCTATTAGTTTTAAATTAATAATTGATAAACTAGTAAATAGTTATTAGTTTTGAATTGATCATTGATAATCTAGTACAAAACAAATCACCTTTCATTAGGAAAATAAATGAAAAAATGCTATTTTTCTAGAATTGCCGTTTGTAGAGCTGATCTCATATTCTTTTTCATGAATGTGACATTTATTAGTTTTTAGCTCACCTGAGCTGAAAGCTCAAGTGAGCTATTCTGATCTCATTTTGTCCTTTGTCCGTCTGTTTAAATTGTCTGTAAACTTTTTACATTTTGAACTTCTTCTCTAAAACTGCTAGGCCAATTTAAACCAAATTTGGCACAAAGCATCCTTATGGGGAGGCAAATATAAATTGCAGAAATTAAAGACCGATCTTTATTCAAAGCGGAGAAAACCTCGAAACTGTAGAAAAAGGGGGTGCATTTTTAAAAATCTTCTTCTCAAGAACTACTGAGTCAAATTCAACGTAATTCAGCATAAATAATCTTTATGTGAAGGAAAATATAAATTGCAAAAATTAAAGGCTAATTCTGTTTCAAATTTGAGTAATTTACGATAGTAATAATAAGACAGAGAGAATGGGGGTCAATCAGTTTAACTTCAGGCTCGATATTTCATATATCGAAAACCAGTTTAGAAGACCAGTCTATGTCAATCGCAACTTCTCGGGCCTTTCCGGCAGGCTCGGAAAAACACCTCGAATGTATTACCTAGGCGTCCATGACAACCCCCCTTTTTATAGAACTTGATATGAATTCAACACATTTCATGATCTGTTGAGATGTCAGCTATACTTCATTAAAGTAAACGATATACACTAAAATATAACACAGTAGCGACATACAAGACTGTCTAGCCGATACTTATTTTAATGGGAAGCGACTCAATTTTGTATAAAATTCTAACATCCGGTGATGTTAATACATTCGAGGTGTGTTTCCGAAAGGCCCGAGAAGTTGCGATTGCAGTCTATGTTAGAAGCAGCCATCTTGATCAGGGATGAATTTGCTTATTACGGGCCGCCGGAAGGCGGTCCGTTATTTGATATACATTTAGATATTGTTACTGCGTTTCTGCGGGATAGTTCTTTTTTAATAGAATTAATATTATGCTTATTTTTTATGAATTAAAAGTAAATTTGCATGTAGAAATATGTGTTATGCATTTTTAAACAAAAAATCATAAACATTTTGTGTTTTACTCGTAAATGAAAAATAGGTCATACTTTGTGAATTGTCGTGTTTGGCGCGTTTTTATCGAGACTATAATCTATTCGGAAAATTTCGGAGTTCTTCATTCTTTTCAAAACAATGATCGGTATGCGGGACATACTAACGACCTGAAATACTAAAGACCTGAATGTCATTAAATTTGATATAAATGATATATTTGAATTTCTATGTGCCGTGTCAAGTAAAATGACTTGTTGTGTATATATATTATATTTCCATGTAAAATGTGGTAGAAATATCATGAAATGACATCCATATCAATTAGTTACGCAAAAATATGACAGAAAGGAAAATTTGAATTGACTGGAAAATTTCTATTTTATCACGTGGTCCCTTGAAATCATATAAACAGTAACGAACTCGATTCTTTATGATAATAGTAAAATGTTAAACTTCAAAACAAGTTGCTGAAAGTATATTAAAATTTATCATTAAAATTAGTACAACCAACTCTTATTTTCTTCTTTGTGATGTGTGTTTATGTAAACAACCAATAATTCATACAACAATTATATTTTTTGCGGCCCTTTTGACACTTGCGTCAATATGATTTCTTGTTGAAGTTGTTGTGCAACAGTTTACGTGCGAAGGGAATATTTGAAACATCCAAAATATATGTGTGCCGTTTATGTGAAGTAAATTGAGGTTAAATATTTCAATGCGTTGACGTTTTCATTTGTGACGGTGGTTTTTAGCTTGTTTTGATTTTCGTTGAGCATGTTTAGTTTCTTTTTATTTTAACTTAAGAGGAACCATCGTCCGTATTTTAGATTTAAAATTTTTACGTGTAACGTGTAACGTTAGACCAGTAAATCAGACAGTTGATTGTTTACATGTACCTGCGCAAAATCTGATGCACTAACAACATATAATAAAATACTATTCATTCTGTTGGTTATATTATATTTGTGACTATATATATCTATACTAAAGCTTACCAAAAGGTCAGCAGTAGATGGCCCAGGTCCTCAATCCTAGAAATACGTGTGAACGTCTCCAGGACAAGGGAATAAAGGCGCTGATTAGTGTTCAGTTTAATTGATTTCTATTGTTAAGTGGCACCGAGCCCGACGTAAATACCACATTCCCCCCAATCATGTAGGAAAAATTATTATATATATACGAATAAATTATGGTATGAGTTATCCAAAATGAACTCTTCACAAAAGGAGGTTGAAAAATACATCAATTGTCGTCTGTACGCATGGTACGCGTGGATTATCAACGATATACCAAAAGTAAGTAAGAAAAAACATTATATTCAATAAAGCTATATAAATAACTTACATTTATGTACATTGTAATGCACAGTGCCAAAAAGATGTGTAAACATCTCGATAAGACACTGCCATTATTTTTATATGACAATTAATGAAGTCTATAGACAAATGAAGCTATAGATGCATACTAATTTAAATCTGTCTATCTCTCGATACTACTCATATGAACGGCATAAAAATGATACTAATTAATTAATGAAGTCTATAGACAAATGAAGCTATAGATGCATACTAATTTAAATCTGTCTATCTCTCGATACTACTCATATGAACGGCATAAAAATGATACTAAGATGTGTAAACATCATAGCATATTGGAGGCATAAAATCAAGAGATATAAAAACGTACAGGTAAATAAATATTCTGTACTTTATACATTGTAAACTTCCCTAGCATTTTTGTTGCAGATGTTGATCAGAACGGTTGGCGGAATGTTCAAAATCTTCGATACTTGTGTAGCCAAAGATGAAATATACCAAGGTCCATGGGGAGATAAATACGGACTATCTGATTCCAAAAGAAGTTTGTTCAAGGGAATTTTCTTCAAAGTATTAGCAGTTAAATGTTTAGAAGTAATGCCAAACTTTACATTTGGCAATTTATCAATCCATAGGGTCAGTTCTTCAATGGTTCCTGAAAAACAGTGGCGATGAATTTGTAGTTGCAGAGCATCAGAATCTTTAAGAACATTCAAAGCAATATTGGCTGCCTCCCCATTCCCTGAATCACGACAGTGTATTACTAAAGGTTTTTGAACATTTTTCGAAAGTAGAACACACTCCTGAAAAAACTGTATTTGCTGATGGCGAATTCTTTGACTACATGTTTCATTATGACAGTTGCTATGTATGGAACATTTTGAAGTAAGATCGATTCCTACTTCTCCGATGGCTACACAAGAATTAGAGGATACAAGATGAATCAAGTCGTTCCAGAAGTGACCCCAATTTCTGTCAACAAGATGAGGATGAATCCCAAACGTAACAAAAATTTTAGGATTCAAGTTAACTTGTTGTTGCCACAACTTCCAAGAAAAGGGAAAAACATAGTTTGCTATAACAAAATCTAAAACATGAATGCTTTTGTGAAAATAATCAGCCAAAACTTGAAAATTCAATACATGGTTTCTCTTGCACAACTGATCAAGATGAAAATGGGAGTCCACTACTACATCTGTAATAGATACGCTTGAGGGAATTTCTTTGAACTCTTTCCCAGATATATCTGTCATTGATTTTACTAATGAAAGTTTTGATTGCTGATCTTTGCTGAACAATTTTAGAATATTGCTAATCAACTTCCAGTGTAATAAGGAAATAATGTGGTTCGGAGGGTTAACAGTAAAAGTAGTTGGAATATCTTGATAACCTACTGTTTTGCAAAATTCTTGGAAGAGACAGGTTTCAACATAGGTAAATGATGGTTCTTTACTTGGTGAAGGATGCAGTTCTTTCTTTTGCTGTACGAAAGAGAGTAAACTGCCAAATGGAACCTCAAGGAATTGTGAAATTGTGTGCAGAAACCCTAGTATAAGGAAACACCATTTCAAAAATTGTTCATTATCAAAATGTTTTTGATTGACAGTGTGAACATTAATATGCTCCTGAAAAAGCTTACAAGGTGTGGAAAGTTGTACTTGACAATCCCAACATGCAGTGAGCGGGTAAAGAAACCAAGGTAAATGCATTAAGATAATGTGTCTCTTCATAACAGAAGCTTGAAATTTGCATAAAGTACATTGTTTCTTTTTCTTTTTAGAAATGTTTACAACTGGCACATTTTCCTTTTCTTCATCATCAGAATCCGGACTGTAATCAGGCTTAAAATTCATCTCATCAAACACGAGATCAAGAAGACCCTCAGTGGAAGCCATTATGATGTTGACATCTGTATACGCAAGAAAAGTAATCTTTATAATAATGGGAAAAAATATATCTGTTGAATACTTTATGCTGTAGTCAACAGATCACTGTCCAAAATTATTATTTCTCAAAATATATACATGTATTTACATATTCAGAAATGCTTAAATCTGTGAATAAAGTGTAAACTTCTTTCAACAGATTTTAAGATTTCAACCGTATCAAATATCTACATAATTTTCATAACAAACCAGTCTTGCTTAAAAGTACTTATCAGCATAAAAAAAATACACTAATGAAAGATTTAACTACAATAATCTTTCAAGTATCCTGGCACTCTGACATTTCTCCCCCTTCTTGTTTGGTATACCCCTGGTGCATTATGTGAAGTGTCATTTGTTTTGCAGGGTACCGAAATGAGGGATGCATTATCCATAGAAGTGCCAGGAATGTCATTGCTTGAGCAATCAATGGCAACCTCATCCTGTTCTTCATTGGGAAGAAATAATTGGTTACGCATCTGTCTGAGAGCAAATGGAATGGGGCCTTTTGAAATTTTGATTCGATCATGGTGTACAGTTTGCTTTCCTTTTTTATTTTGAATCGTATATAGAGGGGGTTTTGAATCTACTACCAAATAAGGTCCTTTCCATGGGGATTTCAATTTGCTTGACTGTCCAACTTTGGTGGCAGAATTAAACAGTAAAACTACATCACCAATTTGATAACTGTTTTCTAAAACTCTTAAATCATAATTTTTCTTTTGCCGAAGTTGGGCAGACTTGAGATTTGTTCTACAGATTTCATGAGCTTCAGACAGATGTTTTTCCAATTCTTGTACCCAACAGGATGGTTCAGCAGTCTTCAAAATCTGATCGTGAGCACCAGTCATAATGTTCAAAGGACGTATCACCTCTCTACCTAACATCAACCGATTTGGGGTAAAGCCTGTTTGTTTATGTATAGTTGCTCGAAGAGCCATGGCTAAAAGAGGAAGATATTTGTCCCACTGTCTGTCTTTATTCTCTATAAAACAGCGAATCATTTGAACAATAGTCCTATTATACCTTTCAACTTGCCCATTAGAACTAGGGTGATATGGAGTTGTTCTCTTCTTTACAATTTCTAATGTCTCACACAATGATTTGAACAATTTTGATTCAAATTGCCTACCCTGATCAGTAAAAATTTCTAGTGGACAACCAAAAGTAACAATGAGGTGTTCTAAGAACATTTTTGCAATTTGTTCTGCATTTTGCTCTGGAATAGGAACTAACTCAATCCATTTGGAAAACTGATCTACTATTACCAAAACATATATGTTTCCAGATTCGCTAGGAGGAAATGGACCTAAGATGTCAAGATGTACTCTTTCCATGGGATACCCTGCCTGAAAAGATTTCAAAGGAGCCCTAGCAGTTTTAGTAGGTTTTTTATTTAGGTTACATACTGAGCAAGATTTTACATAATCATAACATTCTACGGTCATATTTGGCCAGTAAGAAGCTGATTTTAAATTTGCTAATGTTTTTTCAATGCCTAAATGACCTGCAGATTTAACATTATGACAAAGATTCAGCACTTCTTGTCTTAGAGATGTTGGAACTACAAGACATAGAATTGTATCTGGGTGTTTCAGCCATTCGTAATGTAAAACATTGTCTTGAATGAGAAGCCTATCTTTGCACAACCACAAAGCTTTTGTTTCGGGGCTTGTTAACCTGATTTCAAGATCAGATGGATCTACTTGATTTTTAAGCCAATGAATAACTGGTTCAATATTTGCATCATCTTTCTGAAGTTGAGCTAAATTTTGAAAAGTGTCACACCAATTACAACCTACATGTTGTTGTTGATTGTTTGAATTTAACTGTGTTCTTAATATTGTAGGTGTTTTATTGTGTTCAGACTTAATGGAAAGAGGGATTACATCATCAACATCAAGCTGAAACCTAGACCATTGGTGGTGAGCCCGTGTACAATAGTGGCAACCCAGACAAGGAAGATTTTCTAGAGAATTTCCAGCATCATAACATGCACACTCTGAAAGAGTTTCTGGAATTCTAGAGAGGGCATCTGCATTTACATGAGAAGATCCAGACCGGTGTTTAATCTGAAAATCATAGGAAGATAGTTCTTCTAGCCACCTTGCTAATTGACCCTCTATATGTCTAAATCTCATCAGCCAAGTGAGACTGTGATGATCTGTCCTAATCAAAAAAGGTTTTCCTAATAGATAATGGCGAAAATGTCTACAAAATTTGACCACGGCTAACAACTCTTTTCTTGTGGTACAATATTTTCTCTGTTCTTTAAGAAGGGCGTGACTAGCATAGCTAATAACTTCTTCTTTACCATTATTGATCTGATATAAAACAGCCCCAATAGAATGATTTGAAGCATCAGTATCCAGTAGGAAAGTACCGTCTGGAGATGGAAATTTAAGACACTCTGGATTGATGAGGGTTTGTTTTAAACAGTCAAAAGCATATTGTTGTTCTTGGGCCCATACAAATTTGGTCTTCTTTTGAAGTAAATCATACAGGGGTATTGCAATGTTTGCAAAGCCTTTAATGTGGTCCCTGTGATAATTTGCAAAACCCAGAAAAGCTTGAACCTGTTTCTTGTCTTGGGGAATGGGCCAGTTCTTAATAGTTTCGATCTTATCTGGGGAAATGTGTACACCTTCGGAATTGATAATTCTCCCGAGAAATTCTACTTCTCTTCGAAAAAGACAACACTTTTTTGGCTTTAATTTAAGATTGTATTCTCTAAATCTCTGAAATGCTTTTCGAAGGTTTTCCAAAGATTCTGAAAATGTTTTGCCTAATACAATAATGTCATCCAAGTACACTAATAGTTCTTCCCAGTCCATACCTCTCAGAACTAAACCCATAGCCCTCTGAAATGTTGCTGGGGCATTGCACAAACCAAAAGCCATTCTCTGGTGCTCAAACAACCCATACTTTGTCAAAAATGCAGTTTTATTTCTACTGTTCTCATCTATTTCTATTTGATAATACCCCATAGCTAGATCTAATGTGCTAAAAAATGTTGTGCCATACAAAACATCCATACAGTCAGCAATCAGGGGTAGGGGATAGCAGTCTTTGACAGTTCTGGAATTCAAATCTCTAAAGTCTATACAATATCTAACACTGCCATCTTTTTTCTTAACTAAAACTGGAGCAGAGGCCCATTCAGATGATGATGGTGTTATAACCCCTGTGTCTAACAGTTTTTGTAAGTGTTCTTTTTCTTGGTCTTGAAAACCCAATGGTGTTCTCCTGAACTTTTGTTTTACTGGGGTAGCATTCCCTGTGTTTATATGATGTTTAACACCTTTCAAACAACCCAGATCCATTTCGCCAGTAGAAAAAATATCTGAAAAATCTGATAACAATTGAAATAGCATCTGAGACTCATCTTGATCCAACCCCTCACTTGACCTGTCATAAAGTTCTTGTAAATGATTAGGAAGTGTTTGATTTGGTGGTGCATTGTTTTCAACAGATACTTTGTTAATGGCAATGTCAGAATCTAACTGATTTAACTGTATTTCTACTGATTCTGCATTTCCAACGTGTTGTCCTACCTTGAATTTAACACTTTTGTTTGAGTCATTTACAATTTTGAGTTTCACAGTATCACCCTGACCAAGAACTGATGAGCATAAAAAGTTGGATGATTTTAAAGGTTCTACTATGTACTTGGTATCTATAGGGGTTTTTAAAGAGCAACTGACAAAACCTACAGAATTTGCTGGAATAATACTTTTGCTCTGAACTGTGACCCTTGATATTGTAACAGATTCTTTAGTCATGTGTTTGAGACTCGCTGTTATTTTGTCATTTCCAATTTCTACTAAATTTCTCCTAAGATCAACAATACACTTGTGAGCTTCAAGAAAATCTAACCCTAGAATGACAGAATCTTTCATGTCCACTACACACATATCTAGTGTATAAGAATGCAATCCTATTTGACACTCAACATTTTTGAATAGCTGCCCAGTAACATTTTGCTGTCCTAAACCCTTCAAAGAAATCTCTTGTGGTGTAATATCAAAAGAGTTGTTACCTGGAAAGACCTTCTTGTTGACCAAGGTCATCATAGCTGCTGTGTCAACAACTGCTGTAGTTTGATGACCCTGAACAACAATGGGAATCTCCAAGGTTAAACCTTTAGAGTTATCGTTAAGGTTAATTCTAGGATCCTGACCTATGTCTTCGGTAACCAGTCTACGGTCAGCTAGGCTGGTTGGACGGAGTTTAAATCTTGTACCATTTTTGGAGAGTTTGTAGGGCCCTGAGGTTTGTTAGTAGTTGATCTAAATGGACTACCAGCAGGAGATCGTGGATTTGATCTGAGAGGAGACAATGACCTGCTGAAAGATTGATATGGTTTAGTGTTCTGTGCGTTTTGCCTGTCATAGAATCTGTAAGGACTAGGTGATCTGGGCCTTGATTGAAATTGCTGTGTATTGTTTGAAAACCTATTCACTGGCAACCTTTCATCTATTGTTTCTTTCATGCAAAACACCATATCTGTTAATTTTGTAATTTTTTCTTCTAACTGTTCAATTTTTTTCTGTTGAATTGAAAATTTGTTTTCACCATGATCAGTGTCGGTGTGTTGTTCTGATGGGGCAAAAGAGACTTGTCTATGATAGTATGCCTTGCTACTACCGTACACTGCCTGTTGATTTGCAATTGATGCTTTAATTAGATCTAAGGCTTCATGAATATTTTTTGGATTTTTTTCCATCACCGACCTAGCGGCTTCTTTATCTCTACAACCCCTCAAAAAACTTTCTGTAGAAATTTGGTCTATTGCTTTTCTACCCGATTCACTATATCCATCGATTGTGATAAAGTGAACCCTCTGTGCAAACTCTTGTAACCTTTCATCCTCATGTTGTCTGATGTACTGAAGTTTCCTTCTGGCAGAAATCGGATTGTCTTTGGTGTTGAATCTTCTGCTCATTTCTTTTTTGATGTCTCTATACTTATCTAACTTTAGTTTACACACATATTCCAATGCCAACCCCTCTAAACAACTCAATAATTTGTCTGATTTTTTCCTCTTTCCCCATTCATGCCTCTCGGCCAATCTCTCAAATTGTGTGATAAAAGTGTCCCAACTAATTTTTCCATCCCCACTAAATGTACTCATTTTTGATGTTGGGCTGCGACTTTTGTGTTTGTGTCTTCTGTGTTTGGGTTCACGCATGTCACTGTCTGAACTAATACTGCTAGATGAAGACCTTGAGGATGATTGATCTGAATCTGAAGAACTATAATGTCTCGTGTGTCTATATGTTTTTCTTCCCCTTGTATTTGCATGATCCATTTGTTGTGTTGATGCAATTTTGTCTTTGAATGTGCCTAATCTTGGGGTGTAAATTCCATCTGATGGAATCGCATCTAACAGTTTCTTTTGTTTCAAATGTTCTTCTAACTCGTGCTCTGCTTTCAATCTTCTCTCTCTCTCTAGCTGAAGTTCTGCCCCTTGTCTCTCTAATTTCACATTCAGTGCTTTCTCACACCTGTCACCCTGACCATCTGAATCTAATAAATCCCCTGAACCAAAAGAAACTAATCCATTTCTCTCCCACTCTAACCATTTCCTTTTTGGGATGTTTGTGTATTTACCTAACACATTAGGTTCAACTGTTGCACAATTTTTTCTAACCTTAATAATGTCGTCAACGTCATGGTGAGTTATCGGTAATTTCGATAATTCAAATTCTGAAGCAGTTTGGAGATGTATTGTGCCCATTGTTAAAGAACACAGAACTTTGAAAACATGAAAGAGGGAAAAAAATTGAGGGACCAAAAAGAAAAATGAAATGATTAGTTTAACTTGTTGTGTAAACAACCGTCAAACTATATTTAATAAACGAAAAAATCCTAATAAAGAACGAGAAAAAAAAACCGATCTTTGTGTTGTATTTTTGAATTTAGCGCCAAAATGGGAAAGTACGGGAAAATACGTAACTAAAGTAAATATTGTAAATTTCAGTGACCTAATTTTTATCCTCGTCGCCAATATTATATTTGTGACTATATATATCTATACTAAAGCTTACCAAAAGGTCAGCAGTAGATGGCCCAGGTCCTCAATCCTAGAAATACGTGTGAACGTCTCCAGGACAAGGGAATAAAGGCGCTGATTAGTGTTCAGTTTAATTGATTTCTATTGTTAAGTGGCACCGAGCCCGACGTAAATACCACAGTTATTTTACCATTATTTTAGATTATTTTGGTAATAAAGTTGATTTCTATAAAGCACCAAGAAGGTGGCAAAGGGTCGAAAAAGTCGCGAACAAGAATAAATTGACTCCCTGATTATGGGTCAGTACATATACTATTTTTTAACGTGCCCGTTGATAAACATTCCACATTTTTTACTTCCTCTTTGAAACCATTTAGCCGATTTGATCAAAACTTGACATTCATATCGTTACTTACGATTATTTCCATACGAAATCAACAGTAATTACATATTTTTTTCATTAACTTGGAACCTAACAGTGAAGTGCAAAATTTTAAATCGTCAAGAGTTCGAACCCCGCTGAAGCTTTTACATATTTTACCTGAAGTTTGCAAGAATTTTAAAAACTTTCGTTCATCGAATATTGTACACTTAATAAATAGTATAAATTGTGATAATGTATTGAATACAAACTAGATATAGCTAATAAATACTGCAAAGACTGATACTTAGAAATTCATCAAGCAAGACCGAAGTTGTTATTTTCAACAAAAGTGGTCACCTTATTTATGAGAAGATCGCTTTTTCATATTTAGAATGTGTTAACAAATGTAAATATTTAGGTATAATCATTTCCTCTTGTGACTCATTCAAAGAAGCAAGATCTCATCTATTTAACAAAGCTCTCAAGGCCTCTCTCAAACTATTCAAAGACCGAAACTCCACTCAACCCCCTATCTAAACATTTCTCCATCTCTCTGATCATACGATAAAATCTACTGCATTATTTGGTTGTGAAATTTGTGGACCCCTTATATAACGCATACAGGAAAAAGACAAACATTTATATCTGAAAAACATGGGAAATGGAAAACTTAAATATTAAATTTTGTAAATATCTCTTAGGAGCTGAAAAAAATCACAAATATTACAATTATCTCTGAGCTGAGACGATATCCTTTGTATTTTGCATAAAGTCAAAGCATCTTATTACGAAGTATACTGGCATAGATTTGAACTATTTGAAAAATCTCCCGTTACACAACCACGGTGGCGAAGCACGTGATACGCGTATGATCAATTCCACGAAAAAATGGCGATTTTGAGTTGCACCTGAGGGAAAATTTGAACGGTAAGTTACACTTTCCTGTACGTTTTTAATCGTTTTATCTTCACCAAAGTGTAATAATTTCAGCAATGGATACTTTGTTATTTTCAGAGTATCGTAGTTTTGCGCGTACTGCTAGAACATTCGTGCACAATCTCCGGCTCGATCAACATTTCACGGGATAGTATCCACGATCATAACATGAATGACAATTTATTTCCAATTCAATCAAATTCAAGGTGTTTAATAACGTGAAAAGGACACATACTTTACCCTCTTTGGAGTGGAGATGCTCAATATACTTAGAATTTGAATGCATGATATGAAAAACACGTACAAAGTTAGTTTGTTTAATATGATAGGTAACCACGATACGAAATGGTAAAGATCAGTTCCACGATCGATTTAAAATATATGTCAGAATTGTGCTTGTTTATATATTTTGAAGGTTACAATGGATAATAGACTCTGCCAGTTTTTTGGAAAAGAATTCAAGAGTAGATCTGCTTTTAAAATATGATCATGAAAAGGGACACGTAGGGAAGGCACCACACATGTGTTGCTCCAAGAGGTTTTACAGCAAAGCTAATCTTAAAAGACCTAGATTAGAATATTTTGTGCCGATATTTGACCTAAAACATTGAAATAATGTGTTCAACTATGTAAATCTAATTTTTATTATGAAGTAAGTGTGTTTTTTTTTTTTTACAGAGTCGTCAGTTTGTTCTCTTATTAATGAGAGAGAGAGAGAGAGAGAGAGAGAGAGAGAGAGAGAGAGAATTTAGTTCAAGCGAGAGAGGTTAGGTTAGGGCACAGCGCTGGCGTTGCTATCCTACTGAATGTCGTTTGGGACATTTCATAATAATTTATGGATAAATATTAAACGTTTATGTCTATCATTCATTCTATAATAATATGTGTTTTCTTTTAAACTTCACAGATGTGCAGTGCATGATGAAGAAAAAACATTTGCAAGTGATTACTGTGGAAAAAGTTTGCAATAAAAGCAAATTTGAATCGACACATGAAAAGCCATGGAGACCCCCAGTTTACATGTGAAATCTGTTGGCTGTGGCCAAGAAAAAAAACAGGAGCATAAGGATCATATGACAACCCATACTGGCGAAAAAATTCACAGATGCCCTTGTGGTAGATCGTTTAGGCATCAAACAAACTTATATCGACATAAAAGAATGTGCAAATCAGTCTGAATTTGACATTTTGTTCTTTTATTGATCGGATCATAAGCTCTTCATTAAAATGAATGGAGATGTAAACTTTCGTTATAACTTGCATTTAGATTTTTAAACGCGAGAAAATAATATCCGCGTAAAATCGCGATAAGCACATCTTGCGGATTTTAAAATCTCTCTTTAAATTTGTGTACAAATGTAAACTACTTGGAATATGAAAAAATTCCGCATTCGCGATTTTACATACTCGCGATTTGATGCTAAACCGTAGAATTGCGGAATTAAGTACTCGCGTAAAATAAGGAAACTACAGTATTTACATACAGATTTTACCTGTTCTGTTTGAAATTTTCAATGGTATTCTACAATAAAGTTTGTAGAAATTTATTATAGACTCATATTTTACAATAGATGAATTTGTGCAATTTTATACATGCAACATGAAATTACAATAATCCCATTTTGACAGTCGGTAAGATTTTTGGTTTATCACAACGTGCTTTTTCACAGCGAACACCCAGAGATCCCTTCTGTAACGAATTTCGTTCTCATAATTAACTGATCCCACCTTACTCTTTCCTCAAACGCGTTTCCAAAGTTGTGTATCAAAATGATGATCTCTGAAATCAAAGTGAAACTATTTATAAAAAAAAGAAAAAAAAAGAAACCTGAAGTTTAATTTAAGATATGACACTATTAGACTGTTATTATAAATGAAATAAAATAACAACGGTTTTTATCATTTAAAAAATACGGGTAATCTTGAAGAAAATGGTCTCAATATCAAATTGATTATCGCAAAAAACTATGACTTGTAGAATCTGTGATAACTGAGATACCTACCTGAATATAATATCTGTTGGCATTTCATGCAAATTGTTTCTACTGGGGTCTTGAATGCTTTCCATCTGATCTACAGAGTCAGTATCGTCAACCAAATTGTAGACTGTAGCCCGCTTAGTACGATAAGAACATTTCCTGAAAGGTATGCTAGATAAATTATTCAAAAATATAAAACACAAGTGCGTATTGTGTCACCGAAAAATAAAATGTTACTCTTAGGATAATCGATATTGATATTTCAAGCTTACCTTTCTGGATCTAATCGTATCTGAACTTGTACTATTGTATTTCCGATGGCCAAACTCTTGACAAGAAACTGTTCCCTGTCCTCTCATATCATTCATGGTCAGCTCAGAGAAAAATATGTCCCCAACCATACTGCAAAAATGCTCTAACATTGAAAGTACCTCCATGACAAAAAGAATACATCCATGTTTTTGCATTTATACTGGAAATTATAATTGCTTCCCACAACTAACATGCGTATGTCCGCCACTGCCCTTTTTAGGTATATTTAATGATAGGTTTGACTTCTTTCTCATTTCGGGGTCTGAAAAAGAAAAACGTTCATTTTTTTTAAATCGACCGTGGAACTAATCTTTACTATTTCGTATCGTGGTTACTGGTCATATTAAACAAACTAACTTTGTACGTGTTTTTCATAGCATGCATTCAAATTCTAAGTATATTGAGCATCTCCACTCCAAAGAGGGTAAAGTATGTGTCCTTTACACGTTATTAAACACCTTGAATTTGATTGAATTGGAAATAAATTGTCATTCATGTTATGATCGTGGATACTATCCCGTGAAATGTTGATCGAGCCGGAGATTGTGCACGAATGTTCTAGCAGTACGCGCAAAACTACGATATTCTGAGAATAACAAAGTGTCCATTGCTGAAATTATTACACTTTGGTGAAGGTAAAACGATTAATAACATACAGGAAAGTGTTACTTACCGTTCCAATTTTCCCTCAGGTGCAACTCAAAATCGCCATTTTTTCGTGGAATTGATCATACGCGTATCACGTGGTCCGCCACCGTGACAACGCGTATAAAGAAACTATTAATTTAAGAAACACCCCTGAAATTATTTATTTGAAATATTTTCTAAAATACACAAAACAATGACTTAATATTATGTAAAAATTAAGTTCAATCCATTATCTTAAGGAAAAAAAATATAAATCATACCCATCAATTACTCAACGCCGAACAAAATTGAGGTACAATGTATTTTGATAATTTTGAAACATACATTTGAATGGTGTTCATAATCTATGATTTTTGTGCAGTTTAGCCTTATATCATTTAAAATTGTGTGACTTGTGTTCTTATTAAAGTAAAGACTTGAAATTTGGTCACAACCACCACCAGTGTTTATGCTTATGTATAACCAATTTCAAGGTCATATCAACAGGTCAATTTAAAGGTCAAGTATGATGACGTCATCTAGAATTTTTATTAATTTTTCCTCCGTGAAATATACATAAAATTTATTTTTTTATTTAATATATTTTAATTACATGGTCACGACAATGATACTGTTGAATTTTATTCAAATTTGAAAAATACATCTTTTTAGAATACAGTTAAATGCTGCAAATTTTCGTCTTAAAAGAATTCACAAGCGCTAGTTTTACATTACATCGCATCAGAAATTATTTTAAGTTACCAGTTAGAATTTATTTCAGTACCTATAAGAAACAAGGTCTCCTGTATAAATGGCACCAAATATTTGTAATATCTTAAAAAATAACTTAATGGCATAGGAATTTGTAACAATGACTATTTCATTTTACACTCCAATAAAAGGAGATTCAATAGTCTGTTTGGGGCGATGGGGGCAAAAATTGTGAGGTCAGAATTTCTTTTTCAAATTTTACGTATTTAAACATTTCATTCCAAAGAAAAAATATTTTAAAAAGTACATTCGCCCGGCTGTTACATGATTATGTATGTGTACGGACTATTTTGTCTGTAGAATCTCTCTCTTGGAAATTTCTTTCTAATAATTGTAATCTTTTATGCCCTTTGGGCCAAGACTGGAAATAAAACTGTTAGTATTATTATATTAAAATGGTGTACATTCTTTCATGTGTCCTTTACCAACTTATATAATACCTCTGTGAATATGTTCTAAGTAAAATTACAACAAATAAACGCGCCCATGGTGAATATTCACCGACTCGGAACACCTCTGATGTAATATAAGTCGCTTCATTCTTTTCAAAGTCCGATAAATCTATTTTGTTTCAACAATATCTCAATATCGCGGCAAATATAGTTTGTTTTTGTTTGTTTGTTTGTTTGTTTTTTGGGGGTTTTTTGTATGGTTTTTTTTTGTATGATAAAATAACTATTTACTGACTATTCGGGCGATAGCAAGTTTATTGTCCCCCTCCACAACAACCACCAGTATATTCACCACAAAGATGACTCATATCATATGAAATTGACAAAAAGAACTAATTAGTTCTACAAACACTGCAGAGTTTTGTTCTTGCATGGGTCAATGTACAACACCATATGTACAACACCATACCAGCTCACAAGCTGAATCAACATACGCCGGTGTTCGTTCTTCCAGTGGACGGTAGTAGCGATGTGCATATTATACAATTACCTCCCTTATACTAATGTTGAAGACACAAACCCAGTTGTAGTGTCTGAAACTTCATAAGCTAAGCTACTAATTCGTCTGCATATAACCCTTTAATGATATTAATTGCAATACTGCAAGTCAAGATGATGTATTCCTGCAATTTTTTGGCAGAATTTTAAATGACGTAAATCTAATATAACGACGTAAATTACTAAACCGTGTCATTTTGCCACGCAGTTACCACAGTTATGGTGAAATGTTTTTTTCCACATAGAATAAATGTTGAGGAGGAGGAGGACTTTTCATCTGTTTAAATTGATCAGGTGGACAGAAGACATTCACTCGTCAATCAGTGACGAGAGAGTCATCTGTCTGTTTATTCGGATTAAAAGCTGACTCCCAAAGGGTCTCTTTTGGGCCTTTGAGAAAACCAAAAAATGCTAATGCTACGTAAGCCCGTCCAGGGATCAGAGCCGTCTGTGGGGACTGTACTTTGAACAGTGTAAGATCATGCATAGTGATGTACTGAATTTTCGTTATTTGTTTTTGCTTAAAGTTGTTCCTTTCATGATCACTTATAGTCATTAAAAGCTAAATAATGCTTTGCTTAACCAACTTTAAACTTTTGTTTTAAATTTTGCTATTTTTCTATTTCTGTCGCTAATCTTTAAGTTGTGTGAAACTTCCGCCAGAGTTCGTTTGTACGTTTGCCAAAGTTCCTATGTACCAAACCAAAGTGTCTCTTTGTGCGGAGACACAGAGGACTATGGGAAGTATGAGTCGTGTGTTCGAAACCGATCGGAGTTTTAACTTTAAAAGAAGTTTAAAATGCATTTTATAGTCAAATATTGTACAACTTAACAATTTCAAAACTTTTTATTCTTTTATTATAGTTTGTCTGTGATGTACCCATTGTCACCCTTTCTTAAGGATTAAGGACCAAAGTTCCTTTTTCGAAGATTATCTAAAAATTAGAATGAAACGTCGAATTAGTTTTATTTTATATCAAGTCATATTATATCAGTATTACGGGAATGTGGTTCAATTATATTTTGCTTAAAACTCATCTTATTACCTCAATATTCTCGTATACAATCACAAGTATGGTTTATCATTGAAAGTTACATGAACACGTGAGAGTTGTCTCACTTCTGTTTCTTCCTTGTGGGTCGGTTCAACTAACGATATTTTTATGGGGGTTTTGGTTTGTTTGTTTGTTTGTTTTGTTCTAGGTTTTTTTTTCGGGGAAGGGAGGGGCGTTTTTAATTTTTATTTTGAGGTTTTGTCTGTAACATATAAATCAGACAAATTCAAAAGTACCACAAATACAGTACTTCAAACGTAAGAATTATCCCTATATAAAAAAGGCGAGATCGAAGTTACTTTGTTTTTCGTTTATTAGATAAAAATAAATGTTTAAATGACGTATGTTATAGATATTCATTCGATTGGTTTGATGCTGGTTAGTAACAGTGGCCTTTTATTGTGATTGTAATGATATATACCCTGTCGTCAGCTGATCCTATGCTCCAAAGGATTGCTTCAAATTGATATGTATCGTTATGAATGAACATTTTTTACTTTCAGTCACTATAACCACTGCATGACTGAGTAATTATTATTGGAAACTTTCTCAAGCTTTATTTTCAGTTAAGTTGATAATTTCATCATTTTGTAAGGAAATTGGAGAAGTTGAAAACGGCTTTGGGCCAAACGTGCTCATTTTTAATAAACTATATTTTCATTGATGATATCAAATGATTTCCTTTGGAGATTAAAAATTCATTTTGTTACTCAATTAACCAATGGAAAAAAAATAAGAAATATCTGAATAAGAATTTTGTTTGTAGAATCTTGTGACAGCTTAAAAATGGCAACTTATGTATAAAGGTGTTGTGGTTAGCGCACTGACCAAAAGTTATGAATCATGTGATACATGTAACATTATATGATAACGAAGATATTATAATGCATAATGTTATATAATACAAATTCTTGCAATTTTTTGCTGCATTTATTATAGATATTCTCCTCTGGAGTCTTTTCCTGCCGATATGCTATCTTACCAGTTTGTACCTGGGTTGTTTTAGTTCTGCATGTTTCCCGGAAGGATCACCTGATAGGAAACTCAAATTTTAAACAGTTCCTTTTTTTTTAAAGACTTTCAGTGCCGTGGAGAAGGGTCAAAGGGTCAAGCCAACTCTGTCCAACTCTGTCCAAAACGGTATGTATTTAAGGATATTTTACAGATGCATTTGGATACAACATAGCGACATATATATATTCTCTGGGCACGTGAGGGGGGACCAAGACCTTGGCATGCAACTCATAGCTGCACACCTGCAAGCAAGTTTACGTTTCATTGCCTTTCAATTCACAAAACAAACTTTGTAAAACAGTTATCCAAACAATTAGTTCAGTCACAGCATCACAGCACCTTTAGACCCAGAGAACAATTAGCCCCTGTTTTGTTGCATGATTGATCTGATAACGTAAGTAGGTCAGCTGACCAGGTGGGAGAAGCTGCTGGGGGTGATTACATTCCGTTATATACAGATATCGCAGGGCATCAACGCTCCAGTGCCTACGTGCGCTGAACGAAGTCGTGTAGAAAGGTTCCCTCCACGGAGGATGAGATGCTTGTTTACTTTTGCTCGTCCGTCTAGCGAAAAGAAAGTGGAGAAAGCAATAGCTTTAAAAGCGGATAAACACGTCACCCTCCGATTATTTAAGTAATATAGCAGCTAGCATTTTTAGCTAACATCATAGCTTGTGTTGGAAATTTTTCTGGAAACCATCCCCCCTAAGCAGAAAAGGTAAGAGCCAAAGTGATGTAGTTAGTGTTCGGTGCTTGAAATGATCAGCTTGAAAATGGCCGTAAAATAATTTTCAAAATAAATTATGTTCCGTTCATCTTCCCTTATGACTTCTTGGGGCTCATCGTGTGTAGTGATCTTAATTAAGAAAGTCATAACTTATCGTTGTCAAAAACATTGTGTAAAGACTTTTGGCAGTTTTTGAACTTGTGAACATAATTCGTATGAAAAAGTATAAAATATAATAGATTTAGAATGTTGCGCGATTCAGATGTGTATATTTTTTCCTTATTCGTTTCAATAAGTAGGTTATGTAATTTGAACGAATTGCATTTTTTAAGATTTCGTTTTCCAACACTTGTAATATAGATTTATATAATTTCTAATTAGTCGATAGATATGTACACAAATGAATAGAAAAACGGAGAAATGCATACAGTTCTTCCTCCTAAGTATTGTTAAAATAAACTCTATACTAAGTGTGTTATATAAGAAATGTGAGAAAACAATAATCACGTGTGTTCAATCAAAATCAACGAAACAACGCTTCTCTGTTCTTTTATTTCAATATTGAGATTTTAAGCCACGACGGGATACTGAAGAATAGACCTATGATTTAAACTGCCTTTTGTGTAAGTATTGGCAATACTGTTATACACATCTCAGAATGCCTATGGACCAGGTTGTTTCACATTTGATAGTGACGACATTATTCTTTTGTTAAATGAACAGTGCAGAAAAGATCTAGGCCTATAGGCATATTTGAGAATTATCGCGGAGTGGGAGGTCAGAATTTGTTTTGAATTGCATACCAAGTACTGTATACCAAAGGGTGTGTCTGGATTAACTGTTTTCGCTGTCAAAATATATACACGGAACCTTTAGCAACCATATACTGTGGAATCATGATTATTCGTAGGGGTCATTGTTCGTGGGTAGCCAGAATTTTCCTGGTTCGTGGGGATGTATTTCCGTCGACACTAAGTTCTATTTCGTAAATAAATACTAAACAAAGGCTTGTGTAATAGTGTGTTTATAAAGGCTCAATACTGCCATGCTCCTACTAGCTCTAGCTAGTGATGTACGAGTCCCGCACAATGATTTAGCTACTATATATTGTATGAGTCCAGCAAAGTGATTTAACTTCTATTATGATATATTGTATGAGTCCAGTACATTGATTTAGCCACCTTATCTACTGTATGAGTCTAGCACAATGATTAGCACAATGATTAGCTTCTATAATGTACGAGTCCAGCACGATGACTAGCCACTATTTCTATTAATTGTATGAGCCCTGTGCCGTGATTAAGCTACTACCGGTATAATGTACGATTCCAGCTTAATGATTAAGTTACTATAATGTACGATTCCAGCTTAATGATTAAGTTACTAAAATGTATGAGTCCAGCACAATGATTAGCTACTATAATGTACGATTCCAGCTTAATGATTAAGCTACTACCGGTATAATGTACGATTCCAGCTTAATGATTAAGTTACTACCGGTATAATGTACGATTCCAGCTTAATGATTAAGTTACTACCGGTATAATGTACGATTCCAGCTTAATGATTAAGTTACTACCGGTATAATGTACGATTCCAGCTTAATGATTAAGCTACTACCGGTATAATGTACGATTCCAGCTTAATGATTAAGTTACTACCGGTATAATGTACGATTCCAGCTTAATGATTAAGCTACTACCGGTATAATGTACGATTCCAGCTTAATGATTAAGTTACTATAATGTACGATTCCAGCTTAATGAATAAGCTACTACCGGTATAATGTACGATTCCAGCTTAATGATTAAGTTACTATAATGTACGATTCCAGCTTAATGAATAAGCTACTACCGGTATAATGTACGATTCCAGCTTAATGATTAGCTACTATAATGTACGATTCCAGCTTAATGATTAAGTTACTATAATGTACGATTCCAGCTTAATGATTAAGTTACTATAATGTACGATTCCAGCTTAATGATTAAGCTACTAAAATGTACGATTCCAGCACAATGATTAGCTACTATAATGTACGATTCCAGCTTAATGATTAAGTTACTATAATGTACGATTCCAGCACAATGATTAGCTACTATAATGTACGATTCCAGCTTAATGATTAAGCTACTACCGGTATAATGTACGATTCCAGCTTAATGATTAAGCTACTACCGGTATAATGTACGATTCCAGCTTAATGATTAGCTACTATAATGTACGATTCCAGCTTAATGGTTAAGTTACTACCGGTATAATGTACGATTCCAGCTTAATGATTAAGTTACTACCGGTATAATGTACGATTCCAGCTTAATGATTAAGTTACTACCGGTATAATGTACGATTCCAGCTTAATGATTAAGCTACTACCGGTATAATGTACGATTCCAGCTTAATGATTAGCTACTATAATGTACGATTCCAGCTTAATGATTAAGTTACTACCGGTATAATGTACGATTCCAGCTTAATGATTAAGTTACTACCGGTATAATGTACGATTCCAGCTTAATGATTAAGCTACTACCGGTATAATGTACGATTCCAGCTTAATGATTAAGTTACTAAAATGTACGATTCCAGCTTAATGATTAAGTTACTAAAATGTATGAGTCCAGCACAATGATTAGCTACTATAATGTATGAGTCCAGCACAATCATTAGCTACTATAATGTATGAGTCCAGCACAATCATTAGCTACTATAATGTATGAGTCCAGCACAATCATTAGCTACTATAATGTATGAGTCCAGCACAATCATTAGCTACTATAAAATGTTTGCTTCAGCACAGTGATACCATAATTGCTCTAGACTCACTGCCCAACGGAACTTTCGTCTATTCAACACGACAGAAACCCGTATAATTTGTTTCATTGGCACGTGAGACGAAACACATGCTGTTTCATGTTACCATTTCTATTTCAAAAAATTTAAGAAGTCTGAGCCTATTTTCCCAGGAATGTTTTTAAGATAAGATCTGGCTGTATAAAGTTTATAATTTACCAGACCGAGGCTGCCGTTATGGTCACCTAAAGACGAGCCAAAACAAAGACATAACAGCAACACTTGAAAGAGAAGGCAAGATAACGCCGAGATAAGAGGAGGCAAGATAACGCCGAGATCAGAGGATGCATTAGGCCGGTGATGATAGACAGAAACAAATTGTATATAAAAAAATCCGATAATACGGAATGAGAAAAGGTTCAACAAAAACCTGTGTGTTTGGTGTTTACAGTGCACGTGTATGAAGATGGCCTAGATTTAATGAACTGTTTCTGAAATAGACCGAATAACATATTCTGTTGTATACATATATACATATATCAAATGTTAAAACAACAAGAATAATTCGTCAGAGAATTAACTACAAATTTCCTTTCAGTTGAAAAAACCATTATATAAATATCATACATATATTTAATTTGTTCATATCCTTTTTTTAAATCGTTAATAACTGTAACGTTCTAATAGAAAGCTGACATCATTGCAAAGGAATGGTGCTTTTGATTTTTATGCTGATAGAATAAAAAATTATTCTTTCGATGCTCAAACTATTTAGAACTATTGTGTGATACACGTGTCTCCATAGACACCTTAAGTAAAAGAAAAATAGAATGACGTTCTGATTAAAAATTAACATGTATTACAAACATGTATAATCAATCAAGACGAAACAATTACAAACGTATAATAAAAAAATGAAACATTTGCATCAAAAAGTTTTGCACATACTTTATTTTAATGTAGAACATGTGTTGCAAATCTTAATTATACATTTAAATTATAGGTAATGTATTTTTTTAGTTGACACTTGGTTTGCTTTACTTTCTACTGTTAGACTGTACAATAGTACACTCTGTATAGAGTAACTTTCTACAATTACTGACTGTCCACTAATATACTAGTACCCTGTAAGAGTACTAGTACAGAATGTGTACCAGGTGTAAGTAAACTACCACCTGTTTTCTTTCACCTTTCACCTGTCCTGGTCCTATCATCTTGTCTATACTGGTCGGACCATCTCCTCAGTCTTTCATAAAGACCTTCTTTTCCTCTTTGCATTAACTGTGATAGCTTTGTTTTGATTCATTTTTCCAAATCACTAAACACTTCACTAGAGTAAACAGTGCCATTAAAGTCGTGAAATTAGCCGTATCACTTACCTGAGAGATCTAACTATGATTTCAGTAACAATGTTATCATTTCATCTCATCTTACTACCATTATCCGGGTCACTGGGACTTGCCGACTGCTGGACACGACCCGTGACCATGGGAGAGCGAATGAGATTCAAAATCAAATAAAGTGTGATGTGTTAAATAAGCATTACCAATGTAATCTCTCTCTGTGCAGGCCACGTTAAGATCATGCTTCACGTAGCTATAATAATCTACTTACTAGTGAAAATTCTATAAATTGTGAACGATCTATTTTAATAACATCAGGTTAAGAATTTGGAGATAAAAATATGGTTAGAAATGGATTATATTGTCTTATTCAAATCCATACTTCTTCGATTAACAAAAGATTTTTTCCCAATAGACTTGCTCGTATCTACACGTTCTACTGAATTCTGTCATATCTTATTTTCTTTCTTATTAAAAATTAAATTTTATAAGCTCTTGTCTAACTTTTAAGTAGTTTACCTATTCAACATTTAATTCAGTTTAATAGAGAGAACATAAAGTTCAAGTCCATAGGAACCTGAATGCAAGTCTTTTTTTTTACACTTGGGATTGTCTTCTCACGTTGGGTAAAGTATTATGCGGTATACTTTTTCTTTCAAACGACCACGTGAGGGGAAAAAATCATTTGTAAACTGGACTAAGAGATAACTTCCGGTGTTATGTAAGGGGTCTGTGACGTATAAGGTCAGGACTTTCTCCGCATAATTCATACACTTCAAATTCACAATCTGTTGTTTTGCACACAGCATGTTAAATGGTTTTCCCCACTTTTGGTATGTAACATCCAAAACCAGAATACGTCTTATCCACCTCCTTTTCCATCTTCTTCTTAAATATATGCGGAAGCAAAAACATCTACCGGAAGTACAAATTTAAGTCTGGAGATGTACAAATGTAAGTCTGGAGATATACATATTTAGAACACTTAGAAATCCCAGCTTCCTCGGCCTCTTCCTGACTCTGGGTATTTGTTGACCAATGAGATTGCGTTAATCTGTGCTCGGGGGAATCTTTGACAAAATAAAGCATCTCTATATAATTCTCATAAATTCAAAGATTGATTTGATATATCATTTACGGAAATCTGAGGGAAAATGTATGGGAATTTTTATATCACATGTTTGAGATCAAAATAACTTGAAATAAATAAGAAACTTGCCCAGAATAAGCAACAGAGCACATTTACTTAAATGGCATGGCATATAAATAATTAGTTAATTCTAAATGTATTTACTAACAGTAAGTACTAACTTTCAAAAACATTTTTAACCATGAAAATCACTAATTAAATCATAAACAGCTTAAGGTTTTCCAACAGTAAAATTGTGTTTCAAAAAAAATACTTAATAGATTTTTGAACTTGTAGTATTATTTAAATATTAAGCCGCCATTAATAAATTTCTAGTAGCTATACAACAAAAACATCAAATTAAGTCAAATGAGTTTCTGTCTCTCTTATTTATTGGTTAGAGGGAAGTTTATTTGTTGCTGCTCTTTAGCCGTCATCCTTGACTGTAGTGGTAAGGCGGAAATTTAATTTCCGTTATTCGTAACAATTTCGGCTGGAAATTTTCAAATTATTCACACGGAAAAAAAATGGAATAATAGTGTATTGGACTTGTTATTTCTCCACAATTTACTTTTTGTTCGTAAAGCAGTAACAATTGAAAAAATAAGACGAAATGATAGTATATCTCACTTGTTGTTGTATTTCCATATTTTACATTATTTTGTTAAGCAGTAAGAATTGAAAACTTAAGCAGTGGGTACAAACTCTATTAGCAGTTACACATGACCGATCAACGTTAGGTCCTAGTTACAAAGGGAGGTTGTTGTCTGTTTGTGGACGGAAGTCGTTCCCTGTTGTCTGTCTGTGGACGGGAGTCGTTCCCTGTTGTCTGTCTGTGGACGGAAGTCGTTCCCTGTTGTCTGTCTGTGGACGGAAGTCGTTCCCTGCCGGAACCTCTTGTCGTCACCACTATTATTATTATTCCTCATTCAAAATTTTTCATCTAAATTCCCACGGGAAATATGATTATCTATTGGGAATAAATTTTCATATCTCCCTCTCAATCAAAGATTCGATGGATGCGTCATTCAAATATTAAGCTGAGTCGAGTCTTTACTGAGATTCAGTCCTTTCATTTTATTGCAACCTTTTTAACAAAAGTAATGGGTTTTTTTTAAGTAGAAATCAATGTGGTTAACAAGGAATGGTATAATAGCATAAAAAGCATGGAGCCTACATGTAGGACAAATTGACAGAAACCAGGAAGGTGCCCGAGTAAATTCCACTTGTGCTCATAAAATGCAAACCTCAAGTAGTCTGATAAATTCCGCACATGCATGTACCTAAAATACTAAGCCGACAACTAGAGTCCCGGTCGGTACACAAAATATTTTATTGTAGTAAAAGCATTCCATTAATAGCAACAATCGCAACTTCTCGGGTCTTTCCGGCAGGCTCGGAAAAACATTGCGAAAGATATTAAAGTAAGAATATATAGGACAGTGGCCAGCAGTCGTGAATACTAATGCTATATAAAAACATGTATGTTTGATTAAACAAGGCACTGTACAAGATCCATATGATGAACATCCGCTATTCAGTCCCGCGAACGTCAAGGAGCCCGGATGTCAACAAGGTGACTGTCAGGTCCGTCTTATATCTGTAGAACATTTTGGACCAAGACCATATTTTTAGTACAAAAGATCCAAATATTTTAGCTTTAGAATTTGAACATTTCTTAGATCTCTTAAAAACTGTCTAGGTCTTTTTTACTAGAAACGTGTGCACAATTTTCTTCACGAATGAAATGTTCAATTCATCTGCACAATGACTTGAATTCATAGCATAGTCAGTAGTCCCCCCCACTTATCCAAAAGAACTAGTTCCTTATTGAAAAAAAAAACGTCAGCACTGGTGACATTTTAAGTATGTTTGATTGACCGCCTTATATGTACTTCTGTGTGTAGTAAAAACCAGATCCGATTTACATTTACGTACGCTGTTCATACTTCTTTGTGTTTTCTCACACTCCTAACTGATGGTTAATTGACAAAATGTCCTAAGAAGCGGAAATGGTCTCTTTAAGCAGTGAGTGGTATTAGTATAAAGCCGCTGGATCTCAAACACAATACCAGTTTATCTTATATAGTTGGTATAAGCCCACAAAATGACAAGCGTTATGTGTAGGGATTTGGGGATAGGGGAAGTTTATTTCTTGAAAGGTATAGTTTCAAGTGTATATATATATGCTATCTCAAACTCTTCAGTCATGTATTTGTTAACTTCCTTGGAGACTGCAACTATGCTTGTAGAATTATCCCTGATTTTGTCATTTCTTTGGTTTCTCCTTACAGCTTTTGAAGTCATGACATCAAAGAGAAAGAAAAAGTCCCCGCCGGGACCATGTGGTTTACCCTTCTTTGGTTCTTTTTTCGACATCGACCTTAAAAATATTCACCTGGATTTTCTGAAATGGAAGGAACGATATGGAGACATCGTGTCTTTCAAAATGAACGGGAAGAATTTTCTTGTACTGAATAATATAGACATTATCAGGAAGGCATTCGAGAGCGACGAAATCGGCGCCTTAATGAGTGATCGACCATTAAATTTCATTGGAGAAAATATATTTTTTGGTTACAAAGACGTTCTTTTAAGGCGATATGACGACGAGTTTATGAAGATGAAGAAACTGATGATACGATCAATGAAGCTCCACGATTATAACTCGGACAAGTTTCAACAGCTGATGTCAGAGGAGCTTTCACACATACTGTCTAAATTCCAGAAGACAGAAGGAAAGCCAACGGAGCCTATGGACATTTTGGTGCCGTCCTTCTGTAACATCATCGGAATGCTGGTGAGTAGGAGAAGGTTTCTGTTGTGGAACACTCTCTGGTCGTTATGCATTATTCATTGTCCATTGTCATCTATTTCGTTGTTGTGCAATGTTTATTGGTGTATGGCCTCTCTCTGGCATTCCCAGTCCATTTTAATCACGTGACACGTGTTTCTAGTTCACAGGGCGCCGATGCCAGGACGAGGACAGGCTCCTTAAGGTCTTGGTGGACTTCGACCGAGACGGGGACACCATGATTCAGCCCCAGGTTCACGCAGTGTACAAACTATTCCCCTGGATTCGTCATTTTCCCGGCTATTACGGCGGTCTGTATCGCAATGTTATTCGGGGGAGAACAGAACTACACAATCTGGTCCAAGATATGAAGGTGAGCTTGTTATCAGCCATGTGCGAAAAGTCAGATTTTTTTCAGAAAGCAACGAAAATGGAGAAAATTAGGTCTGACACAAATATTTCCCCGCAACAATAATAGCTTTAGGTCGCACGTACTTTTGTGGACTTTATTCAATGAAACTACAAAAAAAGTAAATCTGCGTCGGGATATATCAAACAGATATATATTTTGACTCAAATTCGAAACAAGTATTAATATTGCCGCCATATTTTATGACAATTGCTAGTATGTTAAACTATACCTGAAACTAATTGGTTTCTTTTATTTTTGAAGAGTAAATATGACAAAACCGAGGTTCAAAACTTCATCCACGAACTTCTGGGGGAGCATCAGGACTTTGCTGAGGACCCGGATAAAGGCTGGCTCACAGATGAACACGTTCTAGGAATGATTATGGATCTTATCAACACGTGTATGTACCTTTACTTCTTTCATTTTGAAAATTTAAAATTTTTACTGGACTTAATGGATTGTCTTTAGCACTGTATTCTTGACTCTGTATTCGTTTAAAAATTAAAACCGAATCTGGATTGACTTGAATTGGAAATTGTCTCGATCATGTAGACATGGATAATTGTTGTAATAAACCACGTGCTCTATTTTAGCCGTGTTGACAACCAAAGCTGTGATGGCAGGTGCCCTCTTTCTCCTCTCTCACTTTCCGGAGATACAGGAAAAGATTCGCGAGGAGATCACTAACATTGTCGGCTCTCGATCTCCCACGACAGAGGACATGGCGTCAATGCCGTACACGGAGGCCTGTATGATGGAGATCTTACGCTATCAGTCCCATCTTCCCCTCACCGCGCCCCACGCAAACCTAAGCCAGGAAGTAGAACTGGAGGGCTACACGATCCCCAAAGGAACAGTGGTGAGTACCTAAAGGAGGTTCATCGGAAGGAGTGTCGATAATGTAAAATGACAGCAACCCAAACTGAAAAATTTACTGCTTACTACATACACAATAAAGCTTTTTACATAATTGATTTATTTTAAAAGAAAACAAGTTTTTTCCCCAATTTCCCTTGCTTAAATCCCGGGTTTAAGATCGTCCATCAACTGAAAATTTCCCCCAAAAATCTTTCTATGCTTTCCTGCGGTGTAGACAATGGTAGCCAGATCTATGCTTCACTTCTGTTGATTGGTAAAACAGCCAGCCCGCCGTGAGAGGGGCGCCTCGCACTCTCTTCACCTCTCAGGATTCTGGCAAATAATGATAACATTTTTAATAATGTTTGTCTTTCTTCTACGCAGATTTTCGGGAACTTGTTTGCCTGCCACCACGATGAGACCGTGTACCCTGACCCCTGGGAGTTCAAACCTGACCGGTTCCTGGAGGAAGGAAAGTTAGTCGGAGCCGACCACCCAGCGGTCAGAAAGTACGTGTGACCTTATTATTTCATTTTTTTTTATTACATTGATATTATTTTGAGATATGATTATGCAGAGTTTTCATATATAAATATTTTCAAATCTGTGTATTTTACATTTTAGTTTTATTGGATTTGGCGTCGGGAGGCGGCGGTGTGTGGGTCAGCAAATGGCTAGAATCAGAATGTTCCTGTACACCACGTGTCTCTTGCAGAAATTTAAAATCGAGGTCCCAAAAGATACGTCACTTCCGTCACATGACCCAAGAGCGTTACTTTCGGAGTCCCCTGTGATTTTACCGCCACCTATGCAGTATTGTTTTGTTGAGTGTTGAACGTGAATGCTCGAGATCTCAGTCTACAGAGACCGGTTGTGAATGAAAGTTATTTGTTATGTATAATACATGGCTAGTCTTTTGCTTTTATTTATTAGAGATATGATGTTATTTATTGAAATCCAGAAAATAAATGTTAGAAACATCCTCTTCTTATCACCATCACCCCCCCCCCCCCCCAAAAAAAAACTTGGATCCGCGCCTGAATGACATGAAGTTAACAATCTTCGAGAAGGAGTTGCATACCTTCTCTCTTTTGTCAGTCGTATAATAAGAATTTTTTCTTGAAAATACTCATATTAAGGGAATTAGTTGCTTTATCATGAAGAATTTTTTTGTATATTCAAAAAGCATATTTAAAGGAAAATGCTAGTGCGATTTATGATATAAATTCAAAACGGGGCATGTCGGCTTCAGATTTTAGGTCACCTGAGTCACACGTGTTTTTTAATAAAACCTTGTCAATATTTTTGTTGTACAGAAAAAGTCATTGTGACGTCAAGACTCTCACCAGAGAGTCGATTGAAAATCGGACGCACTTCAGATTTTCAATAGACATTTTCACGATAACTGCGGTACTGCTCTCTTGCAGGGCAAATTGATATATTTAGTAGGTAGATGATTAAATGACGTAAATGAAACAATTGAGGGTACGTCATATTTCACCAAACTATGTCATTTTGCCCTGCAAAAGAGCTGTACCGCAGTTACCGTGAAGGGGTCTATTGACTTCAGACTTTGCTTTCGACTTTTGACTTAGGTGGTCACACGGTACGATTTTAGTCGAAAGCGAATCGGATGAGAAAATATTATGGAAAATCTGATGGAAAATCGTATCGTCTGACCGCACTTTTAAAAATTGTTCTTCTATAGTATCTTATATAGTTGAGAAAAACTGATGCATTGTTATGATGTCCATGAAGCCTTCTACCAAAATTATGAAATTCATACCCAGGGGTTCAAGCCCTGGGAAGGGGGGGGGTAAATTGAACCATATAGTGAAAATGTATTAAGCATAGCAAATCTTCTTCACTCACATTTATATTTGAGAAAACCTTAATGCATGATTCTGATCTCCACGAAGTCCTCTACATAAATTGTGAATGATTATTTTAAACTTCAAATAATACAAGCAAGGTAACAATCAGAGGAGTCTCAGACTAGGGCTTCGATTTCAAAATAAAGCTTAAATTGCAAACATGAGACTTTCTTACTTGTCAATCTAAGGGCTATGATACTCAGGCGACTGTCAAGGCCTGTGGGCCTCTTGTTTGAATAGAAAATATGGGCGGGGGGGGGGGGGGGTATACATGCCTATGCCGAAGTGCCTGTGATTTCACCGACTCAATAACTGGCATCCATCTTATCAGAACTGTTCCTGTCCACGCCGAAATACAATTATCAATAAATGAGATTTTGTGATGAGTTTTGGGTGTTTCTTCCATTAAATGTCTGGAAATATCCAGATTTAATGTCTCATATATCTTTTGTGCATATTTTGTTGATATGCATAGCCCTGATAGAAAGGTATTTGGATTTTTTCCTGTGTGAAACTTTTCACCCATCCCTGATATTTATCAGCTGGCTGGTGATTCATTCAAAAAGCTCACAATTCTTAGAACAAAATAACGGTGGTATAGTTTTTAAAATGAAACATGTTTACTCCGACGTGCGTGAAATGATGCATCCTAATTTTCTCTTAAGTATTGTGTTTATCAAATCATCTCAAGCGCTCTTATAATAAACTAGGCCTTGACCCGTTCACGGGTTGACATTGCATATTATATCTAACTGTGTTTCGGGACAGGCTTTCACCACGGTTGAAATGCCTCCCATATACCTGTATAAATAAGAGACATATATAACACATATTTATGTCTCTACCGTAATGTAGGCCTAGCAGAAAATTGCAGATCGAATCGCTCTGAAAAGATTTTGGAGAAAAATAATGAAGTTGCTTTGAAATAACCGTCAAATTATTCATAACAAACCATTTTGAGGCTGTAAATACCTTTCAATTAAAAATTTAATTCTATTATTAAAGAATTCAACACCTTTTTTTCAACCTTTTTTACTCGCTTCAAATCGACACTCCATTTTGACATTCGAAACTCCAGGGATTTTTCATAGTAAATGCACTGTGTTAGAGTTATCTCCCGTATTTTCCTTGATGAACATAATTTTTAGCTTATTTCCAATGGAAATTTACACGTATTTGTATTATCGTTTCTGAGTTTATCCATGCAAATGTGATATTTTGGAAACATAAACTAAAGAGCATACTGTGATTTAGCGTGAATGTAATGCGCATGCGCAAGATTGTAAAATCCAAAAAATCCAGATGATTTCCGGAATTTGTTTAGGAAGTTTCGTTGATTATTTTAAAATTAGCGAAGCTTGATTGAGAAAAAAATAAAAACAAATTGGTAATCTTCAAGTAACAACGAGGTTTAGAATATATAAAACAGAAGACAGTACTCTTCCGATTTATCGGTATTAAAGCCCAAATATTCGAGTCTATTATTTTAATATAGTAGTATAGATTGTCCACTCAATTCACTTTCTTGATTTTTTCTTCATATTTGCATTCTCCGATATCTCTATGCGATGAAACATTACACAGCGCAAGTTCTGTATAATATTATGTCTTAAAAATTGATTACATAAGATCCGCAGTCCAAATCACGTGACTACAATGAACAATTATAGAACAGTACATGTATTTATCAATGAGGAAAAAGAAAAATAATAGTCTGGCTATACTTTTATATAAGCAGTACATCTCGGGTTAAAAAAACACCAAATGCAAGTTATTTATCCTGTAAGTTGGTTCTGTACTGGTACAGTGTACCTATAGAGAGGGATTGACTCAGTTTATATGTATCTCCTTGTATTTGATAGAATATCTACGGGAAAATGAGGGGGAGGGGTTGTAGTTTACCTGACTTTATAGTTTTTGTTGTAGATATCCAAACATACATTTATTTTGAACAATTCTTTGTGGAGAATTAAGAAGGAAATATATTAAGATTTATCATTATGAAAAACAAAATATTTATGCTTGTGTGGATGATATAAAAAGTTTATGCTTGTATGGACGATACAAAGAGTTTATGCTTGCATGGAAGAAACAGAATGTTAATGTTTGTATGGACGATACAAAATGTCTATGTTTGTATGGACGATACTAAATGTTCATGTTTTTATGGACGATACAAAATGTTAATGCTTGTGTGGACGATACAAAATGTTAATGTTTTTATGGACGATACAAAATGTTCATGTTTGTATGGACGATACAAATGTTAATGTTTGTATGGACGATACAAAATGTTTATGCTTGTGTGGACGATACAAAATGTTTATGTTTGTATGGACGGTAAAAAATGTTCATGTTTGAATGGACAATACAAAATGTTCATGCTTGTATGGACGATACAAACTGTTAATGTTTGTATGGACGATACAAAATGTTTATGTTTGTATTGACGATACAAAATGTTCATGCTTGTATGGACGATACAAAAAGTTAATGTTTTTATGGACGATACAAATGTTAATGTTTGTATGGACGATACAAAATGTTCATGCTTGTATGGACAATACAAAATGTTAATGTTTGTATGGACGATACAAGATGTTTATGCTTGTATGGACGATACAAAAAGTTTATGCTTGTACGGACGATACAAAATGTTTATGTTTGTATGGACGATACAAAATGTTAATGTTTTTATGGACGATGCAAAATGTTTATGTTTGTATGGACGATACAAAATGTTTATGCTTGTATGGACGATAGAAAATGTTCATGCTTTTATGGACGATAAAAAAGGTTTATGCTTGTATGGACGATACAAAACGTTTATGCTGGTATGGACGATACAAAATGTTTATATGGACGATACCAAATGTTAATGTATTTATGGACGATACAAAATGTTCATGCTTGTATGGACGATCCAAATGTTCATGCTTGTATGGACGATACAAAATGTTTATGTTTGTATGGACGATACACATGTTTATGCTTGTATGGACGATAAAAACTGTTCATGTTTGTATGGACGATACAAAATGTTTATGCTTGTATGGACAATACAAATGTTTATACTTGTATGGACGAAACAATTAATGTTTGTATGGACGGTACAAAATGTTAATGTTTGTATGGACGATACAAAATGTTTATGCTTGTATGAACGATACAATTAATGTTTGTATGGACGATACAAAAAGTAAATGCTTGTATGGACGATACAATTTATGTTTGTATGGACGATACAAATGTTTATGCTTGTATGGACGATACAATTAATGTTTGTATGGACGGTACAAAATGTTAATGTTTGTATTGACGATACAATTTTATTTGTATGGACGATACAAATGTTTATGCTTGTATGGACGATACAATTAATGTTTGTATGGACGGTACAAAATGTTAATGTTTGTATTGACGATACAAAATGTTAATGCTTGTATGGACGATACAAAATGTTTATGCTTGTATGGACGATACACATGTTTATGCTTGTATGGACGATAAAAACTGTTCATGTTTGTATGGACGATACAAAATGTTTATGCTTGTATGGACTATACAAAATGTTAAATGCTTGCATGGGCGATACAAAATGTTTATGTTTGTATGGACGAGACAAAATGTTAATGTTTGTATGGACGATACAAAATGTTAATGTTTGTATGGACGATACAAAATGTTTATGCTTGTATGGACCATACAAAATGTTTATGCTTGTCATATATATGTTTCATTCCTGGAACAAGCTTCAATCTCATGGTACATGTATGTCCACTCACCTATGCTTTTCATGGAATGTTTTTGTATATTATGATATTTGTGTTCCAACAAGTTATAACTCAATGAGGATAAATTGAATTGAAAGGAACTAACCATCAGGTAATGGTAGCAAGTATGCTGATGGAGCCTCGGTCTTTGCAGCGAAGCATTTCAACTTATAACATGGCCTTTACTGCAGCGTGCATGTATTTACAAATATCAATTTTCAAGTCAAACCTATGGTGAAATGCAAATTATACAAATACTAGTAGCTAGGTAAAACAGTCTTCATTATCTTTAACGATATCGACGAAATGTATAGGTTTTGTATGGTCATATGGTTTGTTGAGTATGAATAAATATACATAATTGAGTATTTTAACGTTAAACCAACGAAAAAATGAATACTGTACATGCATTGAATAGATTCAGACAATACTGTTCATGTATTGAATAGATCTAGACATTACTGTACGTAAATTGAATAGATCCGGACAATACTGCACATGTATTGAATAGTACCTGACAATACTGAACGTGTATTAAATAGATCCAATCAATACATTACATGCGTTGAATAGATCCTGACAATGTTGAACATGCATTGAATATATCTAGACAATACTGTCCATTTATTGAATGAATCCAGACAATACTGTCCCTAGATTGAATAGATCCAGACAATACTGTGCATGCATTAAATAGATCCGGACAATATCCTGAATGTTTCGTTTACATTAAACTTTTAAATTTAATTATCATTAATGGTATCGTTATTAAAAACGGGGCAATATTTTGATTTTTGCCTTTAATCTATTGCCTATCCTATAAAAAATAATTTCCGTTTAGCGGAAACTGAGGATAAGCACCGGCCTTTTCACCTTTATGTCTGGGGCAGGGAGTTTAAGTAAAACTTGAAGTCACTAAATATATGTAAGATATATATATATTTTTGATGTAACAACGTGGGTTTTTATTATCTTTATTAAATCAATTAACATAATTAGCTAGTAACATTTCATAAGCGGAAATTTACTTGTAAATGTATACCTTTTTCGTCGTGCTAAATTGTGTAAACAAAAATCCGATTTGTATGTTGCACTTAAAAGGGCATGGTCACGATTTTGGTCAAAAATTATTTTTCCGATTTTAATATTTACAATGCTTCAGAAAGAAATTTTAATAGGCAACCCAAATTTGAGTGTCATTTGATGAGTATAAGCGAGTTACAGAGCTTGGAATTCTTCGCTATGTAAACAAAGCGTTTGTTAACATTCTAAACGTTGAAGTAAACATTTTATTATTAACCTAAAACGAATGTGTTAAACGTTAGGAACTGTTTGTCTATGCTTAAAATGAATAAAAAGATAGACAAATAAGCTTGAAAAAGATTTTTACTGGTATATTGAACCTATGTTAACAAAAACAGGGCACGACTCAAGCCTTGTTTATATGACAAAGATTTGTGAGCCCTGTATCTTTCTTATAACTCTACGATTGACTCTCAAATTTTATATGATTATTAGAAATGCATTTCTTAAGTATTGTAAATAATAAAAACAGAAAAATAGAACTCGACCAAAATAGTGACTATGACCCTTTAAGGACACGCGAGGCGTTCCTCGATTTTCTATAATTTTCCTTGATATATTATTCCTTATTTATTTATATCTAAACCTGTTACCTACCAAAAATTCAGGGTACATTACCAGGCTATTTTCGGAGCTAGAATATTTAGAATTTTCCATAAAATAGCATGCAGAATACATTTTAATGCTTATAAATAAAGTCATATTATATATTTAATTGAACACTTTATATCTTAATCTAAAAAGTATTATATAACATAACATATAAAAACATGAAGTATCATATAACGATTTTTTTTCGATTACAACGAAGACCACACGGCGGGTGTGACCGGTAAGCAGAGGATGCTCACTCCTCCTAGGCACCTGATCCTACTTCTATCTTTTTGGAGGTCTGTGTTGCTCTGCTTTGAATTTGTATTTCGTTTTATGGATTTTTTACATGGTTTACGGTTTGTTATGGTGTTTTTTTTAATGAAAACATAATTATGGAATTACTTAGTGGAAATCTTCAAATTGTGGAGATAGGAAAAAATCGTAAATATGGAAGATAAGTCGCGTCTGACCTTAAGCCTCTGCTCAGGCATTACCTTCTGTTTTGTTACATATATATGATTGAATAAATATGTATTTTTTAAAATCATTAGTTGGCACCATATTTAGTTAAATACGAGTATGTTTTCTACGGAGAAATATTTTTTTCTATATATAATAACTAATCACCTTAGCAATTATTTTCTTCACCAAGAGCGATTACTCTCCCTCGAGATACCATTTACTTTCGTAAGAAGTACAAACAAATAGCCGTTTTGATGGTTTTTCTCTTTAATTATTTTTTTATTCATTTTTTCTATTTTATTTGGGGGAGGAGTTATTATAGGAGAATTAGCTCAGACATTATACATTTTCAACGATGGACTCCTGAATGTCAAGATGGTTGCATATAAGTAATACAATATATTATATTTATTTTTATTACCTAATCAAAGGGATTTTGTTGTTTTATTACAAATTAAATATTTGCGTCTATTTTGAACTGCCGGTCAATAGACTGCGATCTATTACACTGCCGGTCAATAGACTTCGATCTATTGGACCGCCGGTCAATAGACTGCGATCTATTGGACCGCCGGTCAATAGACTGCGATCTATTGGACCGGCAACGTATTTCAGAACACGGGTATGTTAATGTTTCATCCTTTCGATAGTTCTCGGGGAATGTATATTCCTTCACATAGACGCTGTTTTTAGTACTTGGTTAAACCAAATTCAATGTTATCAAAATGGAGTATCAAATAATCAACAGTTTTAAAGCTTTATATAAGGTAAAAGACTATTTAAAATCTAATGGGTTGAAGACTCCCCCTTCTTTGTGTAAACTAATATTAAATGGAGATATTGTAGTGCATGCAACGGGTTTTGTGCATGTAAAAAATGAAGAAAAAAAACTGAGTATATTGCATAATGGCACGAAAACCATCTGCAATATGCAAATTGTAAACCCCGAAAACTAAAAAAGGAATTTGGTAATAAAACAATTGTTTAATGTTTGAACAGTCAATAGACCAGATTTTTTCCCTTGGTGCAGGCAACAGCTGAGTATGATCTATTGCCCTCGGCCGTTGGCCTCGGGCAATAGATCATACTGAGCTGTTCCCTGCACCTCGGGAAAAATATTCTAGTCTATTGACTGCTCAAGCATTAAATAATTGTATAATAACATTTAGGTTTTTGAAAATCATTTCTAAAATATTTCTGATATGAAGTTTGACACACTATTGTGGCCCAACGCTACCCCCAAAGATCATGGTTTTTTTTTACAAACGTGAATTCATATCATCAAAGGATGATATATGATTTTTTTAAATAAGACTTTTAAAGATTTTTCTCTTTACACTTCGAACTCCCTCTTATTATGACATCCCCCTACATCGACTCCTAAGGAATTTACACTACCAGAGGATTCCTCCACACAAGTTACAAATTGTCTGGGCAATTTGATTTGAGAAGGGTTTTTTCAAAAAATGTTCGCTATGTTTTCCAAGGTAAGAATTCGAAATACTCCCATCTTGGCCAAAGACACACATCGGCATCCGTTTCAATCATGGCTGACTTGTGGATCGTTTCCACAGCGACAGCGTCAAGAGGTTTTACGTTGTTTTTCCTGTCAAGGGTTCAGAAAAGCTCATTTGACCTTTCAGCTCAGGTTAGCTAAATACTTACGGAGAAAAAACAAAAACAACAATAAAAACTAAGTGTTTATTAGTTAATCACCATCGGTTGAATTACAAGAAGTTTTGAATCCAGCTGCTGTAGCTGGACACCCGGGTGTAGACACTGGGGTAAGTTCCGGAGCACGTGCTGATGCCCCATGACGTCACTCCAGCCTGGATCCATACACCGTTTTTCTCGCAAACATAGGGTCCGCCGCTGTCACCCTGTGAAATATCAAAAATAGCTGTCACACACAACGCCTATACTATTTACACTCGATTTACAGACTTTTTCACTTGATACCATTGTTTGACTTACACTGCAAGCTGATTTTCCTTCCTCGTACAAACAAATATGGCTGCTGAAAATGCTTGCACCTGAAACACCGCTCCATCTGTTAGAGCATTCAGTGTTAGCAATGTTGTTCATCTTTGCTTCCATCAGAGAGTTTGAGGTAGATCCGGATGCTTCATAAACAAAAACAAAAAACATATCACCATTTATCAAATGGCATCCAATGTATAATTGAACGCTATTGTAGAAACCTAGGCATCTTACTTCCGACATTGGTGCGACCCCATCCAGTAATCCAGCAGTTCTGTGTTCCAGAGAGGAAATCTTCGTTGTTTGAGGCGAGGGTCGCCAGGGCAATGGTAGAGCCCAGGGGAATGGGGGAGCTCAGCTCCAGGACAGCGATGTCATTGGGGAATCCGGCACTAGACCCGCTGTACTGGGGGTGCTGCGGAAGAATAAGAGATGTGTAGACACCCAGATCAGTTTTACCCTGGGGTTTGTTCATAGCTAACAAGAAAAAGCTTGCAAAAGAGTCAGTACCAAGTAATGATCTGTAAGACTAAGTTGAAAAAGGTACTCACCAAGTTGACCTTGGTGACGGTTCTTGTTTCTCCATTGGCGCTGACCCTTGTGATACCAGCCTCGACGCTGTATCTGGTGGGCTGGTTTCTGTAAACAAACATCAACAGTTCTTTTTGCATCACTTGCATGTATAAATTGTGTAATTATTATCGTGACAGAAATATATCTATAATACCTACTATATGCACACAGAAGAAATAGAGGGAGACAGAGACCGTCAAACAGACAGACAGACAAACAGACAGACAGACAGACAAACAGACAGAGACAGACAGACAGACAGACAAACAGACAGAGACAGACAGACAGACGGACGGACAGACAGAGACAGACAGAGATGTGGTTAATTTCCTACACGTAAGCCTCCACACAGTGGGCCGCTGTCAGGACCCGGGTGGTTGAGATCAGTGAGCCCCCACAGATATGGGAGGTACCGATCTGGAGGGACACCTGCCACGGCCACTCCCCGGTGCCAGCGGTCTGACCCCCCACCACACGGGACTCCGCCTAGAAAATGGCATTCAGAATTATTAGCGATTCGATTCTTTTACAATACTGTGCACTATTTTTATTTTTCGCATACGAGAAAATTTTGCAACCCCACCTCCCTCAGTTGGCGTGAATAATTTTCTCTTGTTTATTTATGTCTTATTTTAAGACTTAACTTGAAAACATATTAGACTTGAAATTAATAGTAAAAAGTTGTCATTCGCAATAAAAAGTCGCAAGTGAAATCTGTCACGGTAATTCAACACTTATGTCTAATTCAATCCTTAACATTGCGATTGCGTTGTCAAGCTTTGTTCAAACGCCTGAGTGGTAATAATTATATAATCATTAAAATATAAATTACTCTTTACTATATTAGGCATAGCAAAAACAAAGAATTTAAATAACTGCTAGTATTGAATTATTTTGACCGGGTTTACCTCATCCATCGGGTGCGAGATTCTGCTGACAGGCGACCTCAGGATCTCCTTGGCAGGTTGAAACAATGTGGGCACAGCAACTGCAAAAGTACAAATAGGAAATAACGTTATATCACATGCACAATCAGAAATAGTGCTCTCGATATGAAAATTATCAGAAATGAAAGTAAGCTGTCTGGTAAAGGCCATTTTTGAACTGTATAAATCCCCCTAAGGAGGCTTGGGGCTCAACAACTGAGCCATCAGATCCTCCTTATATTTAAAGATATGATGTCTCTAGCTATAAACTTTTAAGGAAAAAGTCCTTATATTTCTCCTTTTTGACCTGGGCATTTTCTTATATTGTTAGCTTACCTGAGCTAAAAGCTTAGGTGAGCTATTCTGATTACATTTTGTCCGTCGTCCGTCTGTCCGTCTGTTAACTTTTTACATTTTGAACTTCTTCTCTAAAACCGCTTGGCCAATTTCAACCAAATTTGGCACAAAGCATCCTACAAATTGCAGAAATGAAAGACCGAGCTTTATTCAAAGCGGAGAAAACCTCAAAACTGTAGAAAAAGGGGGTGCATTTTTTAAAAATCTTCTTTTCAAGAACTACTGAGTCAAATTCAACGTAATTTAGCATAAATCATCCTTATGGGAAGGAAAATATAAATTGCAAAATGTAAGGGTTATTCTGTTTAAAATTTGAGTAATTTACGAAAATAATAAGACAGAGAGAATGGGGGTGAATCAGTTTAACTTCGGGCTCGATATTTCATATATCGAAAACCAGTTTAGAGGACCAGTCTATGTTAGAAGCAGCCATCTTGAACGGAGATGAATTTGCTTGTTGTGCAACATTTTACGTGCGAAGGGAATATTTAAAACATCCAAAATATATTTGCGCCAAGTGAATTGAGGTTAAATATTTCAATGCGTTGACATTTTCATTTGTGAAGGTGGTTTTAGCTTGATTTGATTTTCGTTTAGCATGTTTAGTTTCTTTTTGTTTTAACTTGAGAGGAACCATCGTCTTTATTTTAGAATTTAAAAATCTTTACGTGTAGACCGTTTAATCAGACAGCTGATTGTTTACATGTACCTGCGCAAAATCTGATGCACTAACAACATATTATAAAATACTATTCATTATGTTGGTACATGTAATTCGGTACGATCCCTACATAATGGTTGATTAATGCAACATGTTTAGTTAAGATACTCAGCAATTTTAATCTAAACGGAGATTATTCTCGCTGCTAGAAATATATGTTTATATATATATGATGAAAAAAAAATTGTGTTTTTTCTTTGTTTTAGTGCATTTTTCTCTTGTTTTGATTGTTAACAAAGAAGATGGATGAATAAGGCGTGTAAAATGCCCATAAGAGTAATAATAAGATACTGCAAAATTAAAATATCATTACATCTGATACTTTTTTAAAATAAAATAATTGAAAACAATGTATATTTAACGTAAAATCGGTTTGTAACCCTTAAATATTTTAATTACTTGCAATAGGTCTGCGTGTCAAAATCTCCAAATAGTGTCATTTTTAAAACTTCAATGCCTTTTCTTTTATAGAGTGGGTCTGAGCTCCATATTTTTGTCATAGTCTGAATGCGGTTAAATGGAATTTAAACCGATTTAGAACCATTTTTTCCGTAGGACGTAGCTATCATTTCTTGCGTCAAAACATGTTAAAAATGACGCTGGATTCAAGTGAAATATGCACCGATTGCGTAGTCTTAGCTCAAAAGCCAGACAAATCGTGTTGATTTCAATGAGCTTTCACTGAGTGGGCAGCAATGAAATAGACAGGCATACGTCACATTGCCGTTTGAAACAACTACCCAAAGTCCAAGCTCCTTTTATAATGGTTCTAAATCAAAAAAAATGTGGAGAGATGACCCACTATACTTTAAAAATGCCATTTTGTAGCCCAACGTTTTAGAAAAATAATACAAGTCCGTAAATACTACTATATTAAAATAATAGACTCGAATTTTTGGGCTTTAATACCGAGAAATCGGAAGAGTACTGTCTTTTGTTTTATATATTTTAAACATCATTGGTACTTGAAGATTACCAATTTGTTTTTATTTTTTCTCAATCAAGCTTCGCTTATTAATAATCAACGAAAATTCCTATTAAAAATCCGGAAATCATCTGGATTTTTTGGATTTTACAATATTGCGCATTACATTCTCGCTAAATCACAGGAGGCTCTTTAGTTTATGTTTCCACAATATCACATTTGCATGGATAAACTCAGAAACAATATTACAACGTGTACGTGTAAATTTTCATTGAAAATTTGTCATATATTCTGATCATCAAAGGAAATACCGGAGATAACTCTAAGTCAGTTCATTTGATATGAAAATCCCGAGAGTTCAGAATGTCAACATGGTGTGTAAATTCGAAACGAGTAAAAACGTTGGTGAATCAAAGTACTGAAGTACTGACGAGAGTTGATTTTATCGATTATCATTTATTTTAAAATCAACTTTTCTTGCATGGCAATTAGTTTCAAGTCTGTATTTAAATTACGCACTTTTTTATAATATGAATTTTAATTAGACTTTTCAGACATGAATTTAGAGAAACCCCATATGAATCGTGTTATGTTATATTTAAAGATAGATTTCAAACTATGTATTAGTAATCGAAACAATTGTAAAAAATGTATGGATCCAAGCACTATTGATATTGAACTCCAGTCTCGTTCAACCAGACGCTCACACCCCTGCGAATGTGTTCGGAATGTTTTCTTTATCGTTTCTAAGTAAGTAATAAATCCAGAGGTGCTCGAATGAAAGTTCACGAGACTTCACCGATATTTGTTCAGTTCCTGTGAAATTTCGAGCGGAAGTATAAGTGTTCGGATAATATTCTCAAAATACGTAAGTACTGGTCGTTTTTCATATCATATCCTACTTTGATTTATGTTAAAACGGGAAAAGCTTTTAAGATGTATGTATTATTTTACCATTTAGCAGTTATTTATATTAAACGATAATATTCAGAACAGAGTTATCGTTCGTGTTCAAACACGTGTAGAGTGGTTGAAAATATAAACATTGGGTTGCTTAATAAAACCATAGCCATGTTTGATGCTTGTGGTGTGCAATACCATGTTTTAAAAATAATAACAGGTGTCTGTTTTGCATTAAAACTTAGTATATTGAGCCATTTTCAAGGAACATTCTGCATAAAATGGTATAGTCTGTTTCACTATTGATGTTATTACTAGGTCAGGCGCGGATCGAAAATTAATCCTCAGGAGGGATCTCTTTTAACCATGTTAGTTGTTGCAACAGCAGACAAAAACTAATTTTTGTATAGTCACATTTATTTCTAGAACACATTTTATTCACCAATTAATGAAGATAAAGTTTAAAATCAATAAACCTCTAGATTTTATATTTGACTACTAGAACCTAGATACTGTGAAATAGACTTTATACACGAGGTACGATTTTTACTGCGAAACTGAAAGGGTTAAATAAAACCTCGTGGTCTAAAATTTGAATGACAATAACATTCGCAGGGGTGGCTCAGCTGTCTCCGTTTATCTCCGACAAGCAAGAGAGCCTCTCTGTTTGTCGGAGATTTACGGAGACAGCCGAGCTTTTGGTTGAACGAGACTATATTAAACTCTGTTGTAGGAATACATGAAACTACATAAATATCTAAATTGTTCGTATTATATAAAAACTTACTATTTTCAAAGTGTTTATAAGTTTCCTTGAAAAACAATGCTTCAGCATACATTACGTCGAATTTTTCTATTATATTCAAGAACTAAGACTTGTCAGCGGTGATGATTTGTGCTTAGGTCCAAACAGTCACTTTCGCCAGAGTGACTGCATAGGAGAGTTGATTAAAATCAACTCCCAAAAAGTGTTGAATTCTTCATTAATATGAATAAAATTTAGATGAAAGGTATTTACAGCCTCAAAATGATTTGTTATTAATAATTTGACTGTTATTTTCAATGCAGCTTCATTAATTTTCTCCAAAATCGTTTCGGAGCGATTCTGCAATTTTTTGCTACATTACGGGTATATGGGAGGCATTTTAAATGTGGTGAAGGCCTGTCCCGAGACCCAGTTAGATTATTCTAACTAAGCAAAGTGAAGTGAAATTAATAGCAGTATTGTAGGCTTCAAGTTTGGTTTTGTAAATGTCAACAATACGGTGAGTGGATGTATCTCACTGTCCGATATCATATGCAATGTCAACCCGTGCACGCATGGGTCAAAGTCTAGTCTTGCTTATAATTCTACGATTGACGCTGAAATTTTGGTTGATCAATAGAAATGTCTTGCTTAAAGGATGATATGCTGTAACTACTTTCTGGTGCCCCTTCTTAAACGAACTGGCCACAACTATCGAACACTCTTAAGAAGAGCTGTGTAAACAGATAGAGGTTTCAAAGTTAAAATACATGGAATTTTATCAAATGATAGTTTATAGCAAAACAAATTATTTCTAAAAATGAAGTTAAATCTGATGAATCATTTTATGACCAACTAGCCCCAATAACTTTCTATAAAAAGACATGGTTTACAAAAAGCTAAACTAATCTAAAAGGTGATATAAGTAGACGATTTACCGGTCAAGCCGAGCAGGCAGAGGAATACGGCGGTTGTCTTCATGGTCACACTGGGCTCTGTGAGGTGATGTTGGAGACACGGGCACTTGTTTATATACCCACGGCCACATGAAACATGTGCGCGCTTTTCTCACCATTTTGACTAAGTGACTGTCATAAATTAAAAATCTGCATGGCTACTTTCCTTATGATGACGTATTGATATTCTATTTTTGGTTTTTAAAGTTTTAAATTTTTTAATTGTCATGAATTTGGGCTATTACTGTGCATGTAATTCGTTTTCATATTTAATTTTGTTTCATGCATATGCTATAATTTTTATTAATATCTTGCAATATTTCATAGATAGATTGTTTTTATATTCATTAATTGATTTTTTTTTCAAGAATGCAAATAAAAGGCATATTTTGTGTATAACAAAAAATAAACGCGTTCAAATTTTTTTCATTCATTGAAGACATAAATATTTACATTCAATTGCATTGATTGATTTTAGTGATATTTACTCAAAACACAGAAGTCAAATCTGGTGCGTATAAATACATCAATCTTCCTTCACGACCTGATATTATACTTACGCTGATTAATATTTCATTAATGTAAATATTTCTAACATAATTCGGGTGTTCCAATGGCTCTTCCGGTAATTGCGCATTACTCGTTGAATTAGACAGATATTATTAAATATAAATCATAATTGATTAATATGATAAAGAAGAAATACATCAGATATCAAAATTACGTATTGTCGGTTGTGATAGTAGAAATGATATATCGTTATTACAATTTAATAAAAAAACATAATGGAAAAAGTCAGAGAAGGTCCGTAAAATCATGTTGATTCAATGCGTGTACAAAGGATCAAAGAATGATTCCTAGGTAGAGTAAGTAAGTCAGTAAATGATTTATTATAGCGTTTTAAAAACAAATATAGAGACATGTATATGATTGTGACAATCACTGTTCATATCGAACACACCCGATTTTATTTTTCCCATAATTCTTTGCAACGTGCTTGGCCGACGCTAACAATAGGCGCTAAGTTATACCCGGCCGAGCTGTCCAGCGATAAAGACGTGCTTAGTGTATGAAGGGGGTATCGTGTTAGAAGCCTGTGTGGCATGTTTTAGTTTCACAAGTTCAGCATTTGACGCGGACACGGATAGCTGACCGTGGTAAGTATTTATTTAGTTTGGTGTAGTTTATTTGTAAATTTTTGCCTTTTTATTAGTATTACGCAGTCGTCCTATAAAGTCACCTTGACCATTGTTCACTGTAGAGTTACCTGTGTGTTCACTGATGTGTGACTTTAGCGAGAGTGTTTAAATGGAATTCGTCTTTTTCTATAGTACAGTTTTTGCTATTGCTGTATAAAGAAACGGTGATTTAAAGGGCTATTTTCTATGCGTTATTTTATTTTACAATTTATGGTCACTTTTTCCACTTAACTACTTGGGCGGAAGTGCGTCACCGGAAGTCTCAGACGCCATATTGTTTACTGTAAACAAATAACTTAGTTACCATATACTTACAATATTTTGAGATGTTGCCTTTAATATAATACTATTTATACATTATCATAGTTTGATACTATCAGTGAGATACTTATATGATGTATTATACAATATTGTTTTTATTATGGTGTTATGGTGTCACTTGTACACTTATTGTAGTGTCATATTGTTGATGTCGATGATGATGATGATGGTCATGTCGATGATGATGGTGTAGATGATGTCGTTCATGGTGAAGTCGATGACGATGCGATGTTCATGTTGATGACGACGATGATGTTATGGTGATGATGACGACGACGATGATGATGGTCATGTCGATGAAGATGATGTAGATGATGTCGTTCATGGTGACGTCGGTGATGATTATGAAGTAGATGATTATGGTGATGACGATGATGTCTATTATGATTATGGTGTTGTAGGCGATGATGTTGACGATAGTGTCGATGATTATGATGGCGATGGTGATGATGATGATTGTGGTGACGAAACTACTCTAGTTGTGGTTGTCCGTAGTTGGTCCAGGACTACAGCCCCGGAGATTCGGACACTCTTCTAATTTATTTTTGGTCATTTGTATAAACATCATATTTTTTCTTGTTGAGTGAAAGTTGTGTGAGTGTTTGTGTGGTTTAGTGTTTATATTTCTATCTTTTCTTTCTTTCTCTTATTTTTTTTGTTATTAAATTTTGTTAAATTTAAGATGTCTTGTTGTTGTTTGGAGTAGCCTCCGCTCATCCCGTTACATAACAACTTAATGAATAAACACCCGCTCATCGGACCTATACCCAACTTTATAAACATGAATATACAAATGGCAATTAAGTCTACGCATTGTTGTTTTTATATAGGATAGATTGTCTGCACATAAAAGCTGAATATACAAATTTTGCAGTTTGCCTAGGAAAGTTAGATAAGGAAGAATGGAATGGAGTATACGAATACTCAAACCAGTAGGCCGGATTACAATTGTTAAAACTCTCAATTTGCCAAAACTTAATCATTTATTTACCGGTATTTTTCTTCCCTCACCAAAATGTGAAAAAATAACTTTACTATGTAATGATTTATTTGAATTGATATAAAAATTGAAATATGATAAAGTAAAACTAGTTGATGTACCTCTCTAGGACTACTTATAGTGTATCTGGGGGCTTAAAAATGGTTAATGTAGAATTTTTTATCAAGTCATTAAAATACTCATGGATTAAGTAATTAGCAACAACCCATGACTAGATATATTCTTAATAATTAATGGTAGCGACATTGTAAATAATATAATTGATTTTGATGGTGCATTTAGTAAGTAATTTAGTAATTTTGATGCATAGAAATAATGATTTTTGGTATGATGTTTTTACCATATACATGTAGCTATATATTACGAAGAATACTGAAAATGAAATGTATGCTAAAAAAAAATTCTATATCGTTCCAGTATGGTTTAATTCTAATAAAAGGTTTAATAACAATTTTTTTTAAAAAAACAATGGTATCAAATTGGTGTTAAAACTCTTGGTGATTTTTTGTCAAATGATGGCTTCTTTTTATTAAAAATGATATTTCTGCAAAAGTTTGTATGAGTGTGTAATGCAGTACAATAGTATTATTACTGCTATTTTCAGTTTTTTTGAAAAGTATGTAATTGAACAGAAACTTTTGGCAAGTAGATGTAGTCCACATCTACCTTTTTATTTTGAAAATATTCATTAAATGAGAAATGTACTAAAGTGATTTATAAATGTATTAACAAAAAAATATTGTTCCCAAGTCAGTATACAAATGGAGTGAAGAGCTGTCTCCACATGGACTTAAAGGTATATGTATACAAGACGTGTCTAAAGTTTGTTTTAAAACTACTTTTGATTTCTCACTACAATGTTTACGGTTCAGAATCCTTCATAGGATTCTCCCTCTTTGTTACTACCTAAAAAATCAAACCGGCCCCATAGGTAAATCTTTTGTTACACAAAAGTGTTCCTTTACCTGAAGGATATCTAGGCCAAAAACCATGCATTTTACTGAGAAAATGTGGTTTAAGCCAACTTTGAAGATTAATAATTAAATTGCACAAGCAAAATGATAGGTTCAAAATGCTAATTCGAAATATTTAGAAATATTTACGATAGAAAATAACCAAAAAAAAATGTTTTTCAAAAGTGGTTTTTCCCCCTGGAAATGCATTTCCCCCGCTAATAGAAACAGCTAAATCGTCTCCTATAATTTGAGTCGGACATCATCATGATTATTTCGTACAGCCAGACTGAAATCTACATTACCCGTTTATCGATTTGTAGAAACATTCAGTGACGTAAAGAAAAATCACGGACTGCATGATATAATCATTCTGATGTCAGATTAAATTCCCATAGGGGACGATTTGGCTGTTTCTGTTATCTTGCGTACTGATGTACATCAACAGTAATTTAGTTATAGTATGTCCCAAGTTATTGCTTCCACTACCTTTTGATGATTTTTAATAAAAATACACATACTTGTGAAAGAAGTACAGTTGAAATCGATGAAATGGAAAATATCCAAGATAACTTCATTGACAAATGATCCCAATTCACTCATTAAAGTTTACGGGAACGAAAACAAATTTCTTACGGAGATTTATAATGGGAAATGTTTACATCTTTTCTCCATTCGGAAGTACTCGGGACACCTTGCGCAATTTTTCAACGTTATCATCCGGGCTAATCTATTTTGGGATGTTTATTGAAACCTGAAGCGGTAAAGGGGGCGTTTCAAGACAGATAATCTGGACATTTTTCATATTAGTGGATGAACTTAGTTTGAGCATTAAGGTATTTATCATTATCAAAATATCAAGCGAAAAGTGGTGGAAGCAAAAACTCGGGACAGAGTATAATTTTACTTACTTTTTATAATCAGTCTACTAATGTTTTAAAAGAAAGATGTAAATATAAACAATAAAATGATTTCTTTTATTTCATTGCTTGAATATATACAGCTGTATAGCTGTGCATGTATACATGTACATAGGCACCTGTATATGTCTGTTTGTATACATGTATATAGCAAGCTGTATAGCTGTGCATGTATACATGTAAATAGCCAGCTGTATAGGTGTGTATGTATACATGTATATAGCAAGCTGTATAGGTGTGTTTGTATACATGTATATAGCCAGCTGTATAGGTGTGTTTGTATACATGTATATAGCCAGCTGTATAGGTGTGTTTGTATACATGTATATAGCAAGCTGTATAGGTGTGTTTGTATACATGTATATGGCAAGCTGTATAGGTGTGTTTGTATACATGTATATGGCAAGCTGTATAGGTGTGTATGTATACATGTAAATAGCCAGCTGTATAGGTGTGTTTGTATACATGTATATAGCAAGCTGTATAGGTGTGTATGTATACATGTATATAGCAAGCTGTATAGGTGTGTTTGTATACATGTATATGGCAAGCTGTATAGGTGTGTATGTATACATGTAAATAGCCAGCTGTATAGGTGTGTATGTATACATGTATATAGCAAGCTGTATAGGTGTGTATGTATACATGTATATAGCAAGCTGTATAGGTGTGTATGTATACATGTAAATAGCCAGCTGTATATGTCTGTTTGTATACATGTATATAGCCAGCTGTACAGGTCTGTTTGTATACATGTAAAGAGCCAGCTGTATATGTCTGTTTGTATACATGTACATAGGCACCTGTATATGTCTGTTTGTATACATGTAAATAGCCAGCTGTATATGTCTGTCTGTATACATGTATATAGGCAGTTGTTTACATGTAGGTCTGTATGCATACATGTATATATCCAGCTGTATATGTCGGTGTATACATGTATATTGCAAGCTGTATAGCTGTGTATGTACATACATGTATATATAGGCACCTGTATATACGGTGCATACTAATTGAATACCGCACTAACTTGTCCTCACCGCCTGGTGTGTTACAGGACCGACAACATCCAAAAATAAGCATCCAGTGCTTATATTTATATTCATACTGATGTCTGTTTGTTTGAAATACATGTGTATTGTCGCTGTAAAGCCATTATATACGCTTTGAGTCAGGGATATGAAACATACATGTACATGAAATTAACATGTTATTTAGTTCGCTTCCGCGACTCAAAATATAGTGCTAGAAACTTTGTAGAGAAAAATCTTTTTTTATTAAGGAGTGGATATTTAAATCAGTTGTTTTTCAAAGGTACATATTAAATTGGTTATGTAAGATTCAAAGTTTCAATGTATGTACCTGTATATGTATGTATACATGTCTATTCTCTATACATATATTCTCTTTCAAAGAAAGTGTTTTTTGTAAGCCCTGAACCAGTTATTGCGCTTTATACAAGTGTGTTAAAGAGTTTATCTTTTTCAGCTTTGATTTTGCTCTGTGTCAAATGCAGACCAAGCGAAAATGAGCTAAAAATTTACAGACATAGCAGATCTCTTTAAGAGGGTTCAGTGGGTGTCGCCATTTTTAGACTATATTCATCTCGTTGAGAAGAAGAGCTCTATAAAACAAAAAAAGGAAAACTTTTAAATGTAAAGATAAAAGTATCTTATATTTTTTTTTCTGTGTGTCGGGGCTCAGGTAAACTCGGTGCATGTCCTGACCTAAGATGGATCTGACATCTCTTGATATTAATGTGGATTAAAACACATCATAATCAGAATACTTTCACTGATTTAGGATTTTCAGATATTACAATAATTAACCAAAAATTAGCTTTTCAAAATATTGGGAGAGGTGAACAATGTAAAACCTTCAGTGGGATTCGAACTCATGAATTACAGATTCGTAGTAAACCCTCAAACCCACTGCGTTACGCTGTGACAATATAGGTGACAATATATGAAAAGAAACTAGTTACACGATTACACTACATTTTATTGTTTATTTCGATAAACAATTCGTCACAACATGGAGGTATCCCAAACCTCCTTTGAATGTAGGTAAACTCAGTGTGTCCAAACTCAGGTAAGTTAACTCAGTTGTCCGAGCATAGGTAAACTCAAAGTGTTGGTGCTCTGATAGAACCCGTTTGTCCAGATTCACGTTAAAACACGCGCCGTGACTCAGAATCAGGTTAGCTCCGTGATTCTGGGCTAAGTTAAATTCAGTGAGTCAGAGCTCTTGTAAAATTAGTTTTCTTGGACTCGGGTAAACCAGTTTGCCATATTAAAAAAGTATATATGAATATATATTCCATAACATCAGTGCATTCCGCACTCAAGGAATATCAGCCTGTCCCGACAATCATAAAATCAGTGCTTGTGCGGACTCAAGAAACATATGTGTCAGGAATATGCATGCTTGGGTTTGTGCTAAGTTTGGTTGAAATTGGCTTAGTGGTTCTGGGGAAGAAGTCGAAATTGTGAAAAGTTTACTAACGAACAGACATACAGAGAGACAGAAGACAGACAAAACGTGATCAGAAAAGTTCAATCGCAACTTCTCGGGTCTTTCCAGCAGGCTCGGAAAAACACCTCGAATGTATTACCTAGGCGTCCATGACAACCCCCCCCCCCCCCCCCCCCCCCCCCCATTTTTATAAAACTTGATATAAATACAACACATTTTACGATCTGTTGAGATGAAAGCTAGACTTCATTAAAGTCAATAACATACTCTAAAATATACCACAAAGGCGACACACGAGGCTGTCTAGCAGATACTAATTTTATTGGAAAGCGACTCCATTTTGTGTTTTTCCGATTGCGATTGCAGAAAAGTTCACTCAAAATTTAAGCTCATGTGAGTCAAAACCTTACAAAGAGAAAAACAATAAAAACTAAATTTATGTGTTTATTAGTTAATCACCATCGGTTGAATTACAAGAAGTTTTGAATCCAGCTGCTGTAGCTGGACACCCGGGTGTAGACACTGGGGTAAGTTCCGGAGCACGTGCTGATGCCCCATGACGTCACTCCAGCCTGGATCCATACACCGTTTTTCTCGCAAACATAGGGTCCGCCGCTGTCACCCTGTGGAATATCAAAAATAGCTGTCACACACAACACCTATACTATTTACACTAGATTTACAGACTTTTTCACTTGATACCCATGTTTGACTTACACTGCAAGCTGATTTTCCTTCCTCGTACAAACAAATATGGCTGCTGAAAATGCTTGCACCTGAAACACCGCTCCATCTGTTGGAGCATTCAGTGTTAGCAATGTTGTTCATCTTTGCTTCCATCAGAGAGTTTGAGGTAGATCCGGATGCTTCATAAACAAAAGCAAAAAAAAAATTACCATATATCAAATTACATCAAATGTATAATTGAACGCTATTGTAGAAACCTAGGCATCTTACTTCCGACATTGGTGCGACCCCATCCAGTAATCCAGCAGTTCTGTGTTCCAGAGAGGAAATCTTCGTTGTTTGAGGCGAGGGTCGCCAGGGCAATGGTAGAGCCCAGGGGAATGGGGGAGCTCAGCTCCAGGACAGCGATGTCATTGGGGAATCCGGCACTAGACCCGCTGTACTGGGGGTGCTGCGGAAGAATTAGAGATGTGTAGACACCCAGATCAGTTTTACCCTTGGAATGTGTTCATAGCAAAACAATAAAGCTTGCAAAAGAGTCTACTCACCAAGTTGACCTTGGTGACGGTTCTTGTTTCTCCATTGGCGCTGACCCTTGTGATACCAGCCTCGACGCTGTATCTGGTGGGCTGGTTTCTGTAAACAAATGTCAACAGTTCTTTTTGCATCACTTGCATGTATAAGTCATTTTTGTGACAGAAATATATCTATAATATCTACTATATGCACATAGAGTAAAAGAGGCCCCGACAGAGAGAGAGAGACAGACAGACAGACAGAGGGACAGACAGACAGACAGACAGAGGGACGGACAGACAGAGACAGACAGAGATGTGGTTAATTTCCTACACGTAAGCCTCCACACAGTGGGCCGCTGTCAGGACCCGGGTGGTTGAGATCAGTGAGCCCCCACAGATGTGGGAGGTACCGATCTGGAGGGACACCTGCCACGGCCACTCCCCGGTGCTAGCGGTCTGACCCCCCACCACACGGGACTCCACCTAAATAGGGACAATCAGAATTATTGGCGATTCAATGCTGTACACTACAACCCCCGCTGCCCCAGTTTATCTTGATTACTTAATGTCATGTTAAGGTTTCAAAGCATATGTGACTTGATATAGTGAAAAGTTTTCATTTTGCAATAAAAGGTCGTCGCAAGTGAAATTTGTTTCAGTAATTCATCACATATGGCTATTAAATCCTTCACATTAGTCATTGTCAAACTTCGTCCAAACGCCTCAGTAGTAATAATTATATGAGCATTAAAATAGCAATTTATATTATTCTTCACTATTTTAAGCAAAGCAAAAACAAATTTATATGATCATGGTTAAAATCTTATTATAGTTTAATTTTTCTCAAAAGGATTTTCTTTATCTAAGATTTATGTATCCTCTATAATTTTGATCATCTTACTTTGAATAACAAACCAAACCTGCTAGTATTGAATTATTTTGACCGGGTTTACCTCATCCATCGGATGCGCGATTCTGCTGACAGACGACCTCAGGATCTCCTTGGCAGGTTGAAACAACGTGGGCACAGCAACTACAGAAGTGCAAATAGGAAATAAGTTACATCACAATAGTACTCTCGATATGAAAATTATCAGGGAGCTGGCTGGACAAGGCCATTTTTTAACTGTATAAATCTCCTTAAGGAGGCTGTGTGCTCAACAAATTAGCCATCAGATCCTCCTTAAATGTCAAGATATGATGTCTATAGCTATAAACTATTAAAGGAAAAGTCCCTATTTCTTATATTGTTATATATTAGTAGCGCTCTCCTTGTAAAGAAGTTTACAGTCAAAAAATGGCCACAACTATCTAACACTCTTAAGAAGAGCTGTGTAAACAGATAGAATTTTCAAAATTAAAATACATGGAATTTTATCAAATGATAGTTTATAACTAAACAAATTATTTCTAAAAATGAAGTAGGATCTGAGGGGTTATTCGATGACCAACTAACCTCAATGACTTTCTATAAAAAGACATGGTTTAAAAAATCTAAACTAATTTTAAAGGTGATATAAGTAGACGATTTACCGGCCAAACCGAGCAGGCAGAGGAATACGGCGGTTGTCTTCATGGTCACACACTGGGCTCTGTGAGATGATGTTGGAGAAACGGACACTTGTTTATATACCCACGGCCACATGCAACATGTGCGCGCTTTTCTCACCATTTTGACAAAGTGACTGTCATAAATTAAAAATCTGCATGGCTACTTTCGTTGTGCGAAAACACTTATGAAGACATTGATATTCTATTTTTGGTTTTTAAAGTTTTAAATTTTTTTTAATTGTCATGACTTTGGGCTATTACTATGCATGTAATTCATTTTCAAATTCTTTTTTGTTTTAATTTGTTCCATGCATATGCTATAGTTTTTCATTAATTGTTTGCAATGTTTCATAGATACTGTGTTTTTATGTTCATTCATATTGGTGATTTTATTTCTGGAATGCAAATAAAACGCATATTTGTGTATAACATTAAATGTGTTTGAATTTATTTCATTCATTGAAGAGGTACATAAATGTGATAAAGGAGAAATACATCAGATATCAAAATTCTGTATTGTAGGTGGTGATAGAAATGATTTGTCGGTAAGACAATTTTAAAAAAAAAAACCCACAATGTAATGGAAAAAGTCACAAAATGTCATAAAATCTATCTGATTGAATGTATTAAAAATAAATTGCGTAATTCTCAGGTAGATTTCAATATCTTTAAAGACTACCTTTGAACTTGGGGGGGGGGGGGGGGGGGGGGTTAAAAATGACAAAATACAAAGATTTGGAAGCATAGCTAGTACCAAAAAAATATCCAAAGATAGATTCGTGTTTTTGTGTTCGTGAAGGAGCTTGTGAACAAACATCTGCTAACATCTAGACCGTTTTACTACCCCTACCACTCAACACATGCTGAAAAATAGTTTTAGACTGGTTTTCTCTGACCATTGAATGAGCGACATGATGCGGGCGGCGTTCTCCGCTTTGTCTGTAGGTATGTTGGCAGCTATTTAGGTGTGTATGTAGTTGTATATGTATACATGTATATAAGGGCTGTATATGTGTGTATGTATACATGCATATAGGCTGTTGTAGATATATATACATGTATGTAGGCAGCTGTATACATGTATGTGTGTATACATGTATATTTTTATTCCCTATGATCTCGTTCGGGGAAAATATTTCCTTTTAAAGTCCTGAACCAGTTATTGCGCTTTATACAAGTGTGTTCAAGATTTTGTATTATTTCAGCTTTATTTCTGCTCTGTGTCAAATGCAGACCAAGCGAAAATGAGGTAAACAATTTACAGTCATAGCAGATTTCTTTAAGAGGGTTCAGTGGTTGTGGCCATTTATAGACTACATTCATCTCGTTAATAAGAAGAGCTCTATAACGAGATATTTATATTTCTATCGTTAAAATCATCATACGTAACATTTCAACAAAGATTTGATAATAATTTGTTGGCCACCTAGCCTCATAAATTAACGGTGTTCTATCCTCAACAATGTTCGATAACTCTTAAATATTATCAAAACCGATTTGGTTTGACTTTTCCTATAGCGTCACGATCATTTCTGTCAGCTACGTCATGCATAAATTATACACGCCGCCGGTGTGAAAACTATATGATTGGTTAACTATGGAATCCGGATAGGGCCATGCAGTTCACTATCGCACCATCGCACCATCGAGGTTGGGGTCGATAGCGCGATGACGCGATAATGCGATGACGATGGCGCGATGATGCGATGACGATGAAGCGATGGTGCGATAGCGCGATGACGATGATGCGATGGCGCGATGATGCGATGACGATGAAGCGATGGCAAGATGAAGCGATAGCGCGATGAAGCGATGGTACGATAGCGATGATGCGATAACACGATGACGATGGCACGATGATGCGATGACGATGATGCGATGCTCTATCGTGTCATCGTCATTGTACTATCGTATCATCGTCATCTCGTCATCGCACCATCGTCCTATCGACCTTCTATAGGAAGCATTCCCAGCAGCCATTGCGCAAAATGGCGTTTGTTGACGAAAGGATTCAAGAGTATTTTTTTAACGGATATGATAATAACGAAATAATATTCCTTCTTTGGAGTAATCATAATGTGAAAATAAGGTAGGTGTAAACAATAAAAATATTTCATATTAAAATTATATCATAATACATGTAGTAAGTAGGCTAATATTTCAAAGTAACAATACATCAGTACTGTATAAAATGAAGGTCAGAACTTTTATTTCAAGTAATATTTTATGTATTAAAAATATTTAAGCTGCAGGCATTTGAAAAGGCGTTTGGCCAGACTAAATCTGAGAAGACGGAGATACAGCCTGGATATGGCAATTAGAGCCATTCAGGTATGATAGCGATAGTATTGCTATCGTTTTGTTCAAGTCCTAATAGCATTTTTTATAGATAGGTAAAGTACAAGAAAATCCTCTAAAACATAAATAATTTAAAGGTCGTTATTATTATTATTATTATTATTATTATTATTATTATTATTATTATTATTATTATTATTATTATTATTATTATTTAATTCATTTGACTGTTCCTCCTCGACTGATTTACATGAAATTATTCTACTGAAAGGAGGAAATGATGTTCAGTGGTCAGACTCTTGGATGTCGCTCGATGAAACGGAGACTTCTTCAGAAACATGGAATCTTTATAGGAAGGTATATACAAATATAGTATACTATGATAAATTAAAATGTGTTTCTTGCGTCATAATATATTTAATTACAACACGTGTAATAAAACTGATTTCTAGTTCCTTTTAAAATTAAATAAGTGATATAAAACTGTTTCAGGGATGACGTTTTGTGTTTATTGAGAATAATCGATCCTGATGGAGTTGATCTGAGAGCGAGTCACTGCTTGACAAGAAGAATGTATCTAAACAATGGACCAAATTATCTTATACATGTTGATGGATACGACAAATTAAAGCCATTTGGTTTCGCTATTCATGGTGCGATGTGTGGGTAAGTTGTATCACTATGTATCAGTTCTTTTAGAGTTTGGTTGGTCATGTAAGATGATAAAAATGCTTCTTTTATATCTCTTTTTATACAGCATTGGCGTCGAAACCGGGAAGAGGGGGCACCCCCCCCCCCCGGTTTTTGTGTCAAGATTTTTGATAAGTCTAGCCCCCCCCCCCCCCCTCTTTTAATTTGCTTCCGACGCCACTGTACACTCAAAATCAAGTTTGATATTATATGGTTGTTGTATTAATGTATAAATATAGCTGCATATTAGAAAACAATTTATAAAATATTATAAATGATCAGCTGTTCTGATTTTTTAAAAGATTTTCAAGGCGAATATTGTGGCTTCAAGTTGCAAGAACGAACAATGACCCTTGTGTTGTAGCTTCATATTTCTTGAAATACCTGGAGGAAATAAACAGTTAAGTATAAGTTTACATTAATTTGGATTATCCTTGATACTATAAATATAGTTTTTAATTAGCTCCACAGTTTTAAATGATTATGTGCATTCTTTTGTATTTATAACAAGTAAAAAAACATAATTTTATGAAATCATTTACTTTAAAGTAAAAAAAAAAATCACTGTCTTAGTTTATAGCTGTATTAGTTTTCTAATTCAGGTGCTCCAAGGTGCGTGAGACTTGATGCTGGAACTGAAAATATATACATTGAGGACATTCAAAAATCTTTTCGTTGGTACCATGATGATGACATGTGTGGAGAAAAGAGTGTTATCATAGGAAGATCAATGTCTAACCAGGTACTATAAGATTCAGTAACATATGATGTAAAGAAAATTACCAAATCCAATAAGTTTAACCTTTTCTTACATGTACACTGAGAAAATCTACTCTCATGCAAAAGCATAGTTTGCACTTTGGTTTAGAGTTATATAGGATTATATATATATATATATATATATATATATATATATATATATATATATATATATATATATATATATATATATGTGTGTGTGTGTGTGTGTGTGTGTGTGTGTGTGTGTGTGTGTGTGTGTGTGAAGAGAGAGAGAGAGAGAGAGAGAGAGAGAGAATTTCAGTGTAATTCCTCCCTCAGGAGAATGTTCAAAGAAGTACTGATAGCTTTGAAAGCCTAAAGTGATTTAAGAATGAATGAATGCATAATGTATGCATGGTCAAATGCACGGTTTGCGGACAATTCAACCTTTGTGTAGTTAGGAATACACATGCAAATAAAGCATCCAATGGCGTAAAGTACGTTGAAATTTAACTTGTGGATGTTAATATAAGTTGAATAGACTGCAAACCGTGTAGTTGACCATACATTCACTCTTTATTCACTTTGGGCTTTAGTACTTCTTTGAACATTCTTCTGAGGGAGGAATTACAGATATTATACGTGTTTGTGCAAAAACTCAAACCTTGGTAATAACTTTTGAACAATTGATGTGAAGGCTTTCAAATTTTATGGTGTATTACTTTTGACATTACATATATTTAATTCCCCACTTGTTTTTACTTAATGACCTTGACCTTAGAGTTTGACCTACTTTTGAAAAATGTTTAACCTTGGCCATAACCTTTGAATGATTAGAAAGAGAGATTTTAATATGTATAAACCTTGTAAAAAATCATCTATCAGTATATATCAACATTATTAACCTAATAAGAGTTTAATCTACTTAAATTTGTAAAACTTTCACACAGGTTGTACCTGTGTACATATTAATTATACCTTAATTTATTGGACCTTTGAGTACCAAACTCTTTTATCCAATGACCTTGAAGTGTGACATACTCTTTAAAAAATTGCCATCAGTATTTAACAAACTGATCTTGTTATAAGAGAATAGAACGCTGGTGGAGAACACTGAGAGAGATGGGCATTTCCTTCTGGATACACTTGTTCAAAGATATGGAAGACCAAGGGATGTTTTCATTGGCAAATAACGAGCACATGTAAGATGCAAAATATTTATTTTTGAACATTATGAAATAAAATTTTTATAACCTAATACTTCTGCAGGTTACCTGATCAATTTTGTAAACCAACAACTTATAATAAGGATGGTTTTTCAACAGAATTATTAAGAGATATTTTTAACATAAATTTTACAGTACTTTTTTTTAAATTACTTTTTCTATTTACCAATTCAGAGAATGCCTTCGTTTCTGCTTTATGAGAATAATACAGCAAGAACTTGATCAAATAAAAATGGAATGGAATAACCATTATATTAGAGCACAAAGACGCTATGATGATGATGGAAGTCTTCCAGGAAAACCAGATATGATGTTTTTCCACCCGGAAATTTTTGGTATTTTCTAGCAAAGATTAGTTTAAAGAATTTAAATTCTATTTTTTTACATTTGCCCTCCTCCTTTAATACCCTGGTTGTTTATCAAAGTGCTAAAATTAAATCGGTATTAAAACATTGTAACTAAAATTCTTTTCATTAACAGGTGCTGTAGATTATAAATTTCCAGTGGATATTTGTGATGTGCTAGAGTTTCAAAGACTATTTCCAAGTCCAAGCCCGAGAGGATGTTGTGAGGACTACGCAGCATACTTCGATCATTTGCTTTTAGATGGTGGGAGAACTTTTCCACAGACCATTGAAAAGGCCATCGAGGCTTTGAATTACTTGGTTGAAAAGCTCTAAAATCCAAATCAAGCCCAGAGAATACACCATCACCTTATGTTGCACTTTTTAATTTAATGTTGTATACCTATCATCAGTACAGCTAAAAGAAAGTGTTTGAATTAAAATTTACAGACAGAAAACTTTTTGTTGATAATTACTGAATTTATTAGATAACCATATTCACTCATGGAACAAGTTTTAATGAAAATTGCAAAATAAGGATTAAAAAATAGCAAACTACCCCAAGAAAAACTTGAAAACCATACAGATGCAACAATCAAGCATTCTAAAAATGTTCAAGTGTATGCTACTACCATAGATACACCAGAAATCAATATTTATAAACAATTATCAATGCCCCTTGGTACATGTGTATTATCTTTGTTTGAAGAAATACCTTTATTCATATGACTATCACTGCCATTTTTTAGTTTAAAAAGAAAATGAATAAAAACTTTCAAAACACATATACATGTATATCATTAAATAAAGTTCTTCTTCTTAAGCAAGATGGAATTCCCCGCCACAAGTGATGGCCAACTCCATTTTCCTGTGAAATTCTTCAGGGGTTTCTCCTCTGGATATTTCCAGTAAAAGATCGCAAGTATGTGCAACTGGCAACAGAGCAGGGTCTTCGACAAATTTAATTTCAAGCTTTTTGTGAAACCCTAATGGAGGGATTGTTTCAGCTCCAGTCCAAAAGGCCAATAGCATATTCAGATTGATTTCAGATGTATCTTCTGAAAGAAAAAGAAGTAGAATAAATTGATGTGTGAGCATAAATGCCTCTTAGAACTATGAAAGTAATGTCAAAATATTGCATATTATAACCTTCTGCTACAAGGAAAACAATAAAAAATACACCATAAAAAAGACCACATAGCTCACCTTAGCAATGGTTCCCAAGAGTTTGAATAGTCAATTATTTTAAAATCAAAAAGTCAGAATGTCTAGTAAAAGTTGGACATTGCATAAGTGACCATGTCAAAGGGCCCCTGTTTTAGCAAAGGACATTACTATAAATCAGATGAAAGACCCTTAATACAGGGCATTCATTTGAGCCAGATGGGACTCGAATGGTTTTGAAAAGTTACACATATTTGCTATAACCTTTACCACTACCCTAAACACTTGGCAAAAGGACAACAAACACTCTTTTATGCAAACACTTTTAGAGTATTGCAACACTATTCAATTACCAACTTTAGATAACATTTTGTCTTTGCTAGGTTATTTGTGTGACACACTTAAGACAAATTGCAAAACTCTTATTTGAAGAGGACAAAATAAAAATGTCTTGTTTACCTATGTGACTTAAACATCTAAATTGGAATGAAACATTTTTTCAGTTCATAACGGTTTGATGAATTTTAAAGTTAACTATGTGATAGACAGGGGAAGAAATATCTAGATGAATTCTCTTTTCTTGGAGGGGATGTGGGTGGGTGTTGGACGAGGCTTGGAATGAAAATTCGGTATAAAGGTTGGTTTTATGGCATCCATGAATTGTACATATATTTCACAAATAAACATGTACACCATTCTTTATACCTGAACAATCTTGCAGGAAAAGTTCAAAAGCATACATAGTATCTTCTTCCTTCCTCTTGTCATTTGAACCATCTTCACTGTAGTTAATGTGTATGATTTCTTTTATTTTCTGCATGGTTACCATACTGTTGGACAACATGTGAAGAAAAAGCCCCCTTACTTCCTCAGAATTGCTCTTCATAATTGTGTAAAATTCTAAAGTGTTCAATCCTTTCCTGAACTGTGCAATTTCTGCATGGATTCTGAAAAGAAAATTAAATAAGATGTAATTACGGTATATTGCCAAACAATAAATAGAGAAAAAAACTTAAATTTCTTTCAGTGCTGTTTTAGCCAGATATTACTGTCCAGGATAATGCGTATATCAAATAATCAAAGAGGAGGCCCAAATGCCTTTATAGTCACCTGAGTACCATAGTCCTTAGATCAACCTGTCACATTTTATACTATAAAATAAAGAGAAAAAAAATACATGTTCACTTAATGGCCATATTTGTTATCCCCATCCGCAAATAAAAAGCCTGAGCCCTGCCCCATGGGCATTGAATTTCTATTTATGAAGAGGACATTATGGACATAATAACAGTGCACTTAGTTATCTCCTGTGACAGTGAACATACAGAACAAAATATTATGTACAATGTTATACATTTCACTATTAGGCCATATTGACCTTATCTAAGAACCTTTTTACAAAAGAACTTATGACTTATAACCAAATTAATGAGTGCTTAATAATCACAAATTAATCATTATTTGAATTTAATGGCTGTAAAAAATAATTATAGAAATTATAATAAGGGTAAATTAATGTTATTATATAATTTTTTTTGTAAAACCCAGCCCTGAACCCCTGACCCTGGGGTATTCAACTTCACAATTCAATTTGGTAGAGGGCTTCATGAACATCTATGCATTTATTTTTTTGGGTGGGAGTAGAGAAGAGGATTTTTTTCATATTTGTTTTTTTTTTTATATTTGACCCTGCCCATGAGGTCCAAAGGGAAGTAAAGTCGCTCTCTTATCCTAGAGATGCTTCAAATCAAAAATTGACCTAAAGGCTTGTATATTTCAAGTATAAAGTTAAAAATGTGAAATTGCCACATGACAATGGACGAAGAACAACTGCAATAGGTCACCTGAGTGACTAAGGTGAATTCAAAATATGTGAAGGTACCATGTATTTTAAAAATAAATTGGAAAATCACCTTAGGTAAACATGACTCTTCAACAATTGTCTTGCCATACAATCCCTCTTCTGTTCTGTGTATGGTGGAACAACACCATAGACTCCTTGTTCCACCATCCAATCTGACAAAAGATTCAGTTCTTCCTCATCTGCAGTTTGCAGCTGGAAATATAGAGAATTCTCTTACATTATCTTTGCTAGGATGTTATACAAGGTAGCAGTGTGGTACTGATCTAGTATCTCAATACAGCCATGCAAGTTCAGTTAATTTAAAACTCCTGCAACTGATTTATTATTTTGTTTAAGATGAATAAATAAAAACCATACCTTTTGTATTTTATTTTTCACATCAAGGTCTATGACATCATCAGTGGAATAGACAACATCTTTGGGTTCAATTAAAAGCTGGTACAGAGTTGAATTCAGAAAAGGGAAGCCTGGCCCCCCATGGAGAATACTCCATACAATCATCCTTCCTGCTTTGAAAAACATTTCCTTGTCTAACAGTGGGACAGAGTGGATGAAAGTCTTATTATAAGGTTCTCCCTCCAGAACTGCATTTGCAAGCTCCTTCATAAGACAACTAAAATACAACATTTTAATTTGTTAATTTCTAAATAAGTAGCAATTTATGTATTTAATGACATTTTAACAAACTTTCCTAAATGACTTCATATCATTGAGATGGCCACCAGCTCAAAGGGACTTTCATAGTTTAAGGACATTATGATGAAGGGACATGTAAAGGACTGTACTAGCTTATGTAAATGACCTTAACTTTCAACTTACACTTTAACCTATGGACACTCTTTGGATGAAGAAGGAGTCAGTTGGGGCCAAAATACAGACACAAGAGATGTTTGTAAAACACTTATGCCCCGGCCTCCCTTTGACATACATGATAGGTTGCACAAGCCTTTTATTATCGGCAGTATACACTATGGGCAGTTTATCCGGAACATAGAAATAAACTTAACCTTTTGAACTTAAAATCAATAGGGGTCATCTATCTATACTATCTGAAATGCATCAACCTATCAAGTAGGACGTGTCTGTGCTGAAAAGTTGGAGCAAGATTTCATAAAGGGAGAAAAAATGTGCTTCAGACAAAGATTTTAATCAGCGCCTCCTTTTTAAATGCAAAGAATCAATAATCATCTAAAATTGCAAGAAGCAATCCTTGCAGATTTTGAAACTCTGAAGTAAATGGAATTATAACAAAAAAGGTTTTATATTCTAAAAATTTGATACAAAACAGGAGAATCATGGAATCAATATAAGTAATCCCTTTAAATAAGGAAATTACAATATGTGAAGTATGAGCTTGCATGATTAGGCCAGATGAGAGAAAATAGTTTTCATGGCAAGTGATAATGAACAAAAAGATGGACATACGGATTACAGTAAACAAACTTTTAACCAAACAACATTATTTCATGATTTACTTATGATTAACTAGTTCACGCCAACTAATTTTCCCGAGTAAATTTTGTGTTGTTATAACGACTATACCAAAAAGGCTGGTTTGCAGCGATAAAATTTCACCACAATGACGCTCTTGTGAACCATGCAAAATTTTCTTGCACATGAATACAAGTTGGTTTACAGTACAGTAAAACTCGGTTATAGTGAAGTCCTAGGGACCAAAAGATTTACTTCGTATAACAAATTCGTAATAATAACTATAGTGAATTCACTATATACACCTGTTTCCTTTCACAAGACTATAATTTTTGGGAGTTGATTTTAATCAACTCTCCTATGCAGTTACTCTAGCAAACCAAAAGTGAAACAGTGTTTGGACCTAAGCACAAATCATCACCGCTGACAAGACTTAGTTTTTGAAAAATAATAAAAAAATTCGATGTAATGTATGCTGAAGCATTGCTTTTAAAACAAATTTATCTATAAACACTTTTAAAATACTGTGGTTTCATTAATTTTCGTGAGTATCAATTTTCGTGGATTTTAGAAAACCACAGTTTCAAGGATACGTAATTTCGTGGTCAATGATCCAATCAATACAAAGTGTTAGTTGAAATTGAACTTCAATGAACATTTAATTTCGTGGATCAACTTAACAACGAAATCCACGAAAATTGGTATTCAACGAATATTGATGAAACCACAGTACATGTAATAAGATTTTATATAATACTTACAATTTAGATATTTTTGTAGTCTCATGTGTTCCTACGCCCGAGTTTAATGAAGTCTCATTCAACCAGACGTTCGACTGTCTCCGTAAATCTCCGACAAGCAGAGAGGCTCTCTTGCTTGTCGGAGATCAACGGAGACAGTCAAGTGTCTGGTTGAATGAGACTAGAGTTCGATATCAATAGTGCTTGGATCCATACGATTTTTAGAATTGTTTCGATTACTAATACTTAGTTTGAAATCTATCTTTAAATATTACACAACATGATTCATATGGGGTTTCTCGAAATTCTTGTCGGAAAAGTCTAAAAGTTCATATAATAAAAAAGTGCGTAATTCAAATACAGACTAGAAACTAATTGCCATGCAAGATAAGTTGATTTTAAAATAAATGATAATTGATAAAATCAACTCTTGTCAGAACTACAGTACTTTGATTACTTATTGAGGCTTAGAATAAAAATTACTTTGAACCCATAATGATCGGATTGTGAGTTGAAAAATTTATATGAAAATAAATTTATTCAAACTACTATGTTAAATAGTAATGCAAACTTTATCAAACTGAAAGAAATTCGTTATAAAAGTGTTAAATTTCGTAATTATTAACTTCTATGGGACTTAAAATCAGTTCGCTATATCCGTAAATTCGTTTTATCTGAATTGGTTATTGCCGCCAAATTTTGCAAAGGTTTGTTAAAACTTTAATCGGGGACTCTAAAAAACTTCGCTAAATCCGAGAAGTTGCTATATACGTGTTAGTACTAAACAAGTTTTACTGTATATGGCACATTCAGAGCAGGGCCCTATTAAACCTTATCATACCTTAAAAATTCCCTCTTTGGCCCTCCGTAATCTGCTCCCAATTCACCAGGAAATTCTACTTTGAATGGTTCCTCCAACTTAAATGATGCCCTGTCCAAAGCCCTCAGAGCTGAATTCAGTACATGTCTCCTGTGTACCACAATTAACTGCTTTACATTTTCCTCCTCCTCACTTTTGAGTGTGTTCATTGTCCACTTTCTTAAATCAAGGTCAATGAAATGCTGTGGTCTGTTGTTTCACATAAAATTAGAACTCATAAAATTATTATAAAGTTTAAATACTTTAAAAATCATAAAACAGTCACATGTTTTTAACTTTTTAAAGTTTTCAAATAACACTGATTTAAACAAATTAACTGTGTATTTATAAATATTAATTAAAATACGAGACTAAGTGTCAATATTTGAGAGAAAATAAATTCTACAAATGTAAGCATTTATTCTTACTGCTGCATCATTTCTAAACTAGCACATATAGCTTCCTGCATTTGCATGTCTCCATCTAAATCTTCAGACAAAAAGGGTTTGTTACCATTCTTCTCAGGTTTAGGAGTCTATGGGGAAAAAAGGACAACAATTTATTCCCTCTTTTTCATGATGAATTGATGCTACCAGTATATCAATGCTGTGATATGAAAGTGATAACTGTATTTCATAATACAGTAAAACACGGTTATAACGAAGTCCCAGGGACGGCCAATTTAACTTCGTTATAAGCGTATCGTTATATCCGTCAAGTTTACAACATGAAATAGAGACTTGGAGAATGAAATTCACTTCGCTGTAAGCGTCAATTCATTATAAGCGTGTTCGCTATAACCGTGTTTTACTGTAATCCAATTCATAAATTAATGCATAGAACAAAAAATCATCCTTGCTAGCCAAGGGTTTCCGGTCAACTTCGCTTCTCATAAATGAGGGGGGAAGTGGACCGAAAACCCCTAACTAGCAAAGATGACACAAAATATGTAAACCAACTTTTATTCGTGTGCAACAAATTTTTGCAAAATTTGTGAGAGATTCGTCATCGCAAATATTTCTTGCTGCAATCTAGTTCTTGCTAGTTATAATTATGGCTATAAGAACGACACAAAAATTGACAAAGCTTGATCGCTTAAATTAGTCCCAACGAACCAGTTTTTCTCCAGTTAATCTTGAAATAAAGTCATCGCAAATGAAAGGAAAAGTAAGCAAGCTTACATGCTTCATGCTCCGCTATTACTTGACAATGAATGGCAAAGTATGCATTAAAATACACAAAATAATTTGATGAAGGACATACTCACAAAATATTCCAGCAAATATTTTAAGTTCAAAAGGGCCCAAACTTCCACAAAATAAAGGAATCAGAATTTTCTGGTTACATGCACATCCATACTTTGTGTCCTAAATGTTTACACAGTTTTACTTAATTCTATGCAGTGGTTTAAGAGGGGGTTGTGCTTACAATCTGTACATAAAAATACAATATTTAACATAGGGCCAAAATTCTGAGTTCAAAAGGGCCAAAATTCACAGGAAAATAATGAAATCAGAATTTCCTGGTAAAATGCACATCTTTAAATTGCATCTACAAAGTTCACTACATTCCATGCAGCAGTTTAAGAGATGTTGCACTTACAAAAAACAGCTAGGACTAATGGACTGACTGACGGACCTGTCAAAAACATTTTAGCTCTCCCAACTTCATTTTAGGAAAAGTTGGTTTACAGTTTACCACATAAGAAGTGTGAATTAGAAAAAAAATTCAAAACATGGATTATTGGCCGATTATTAGTTGGTAAGAGACAACTGCCAATTAATCGATTATGATTCTCAACCGATTTGACACACTAACATACATGATGTTACAGTTATAATTGTATGATCACAAAATTTAACAGCTAAAGAGTATTTTTGTTATAATCAAAACAGACAGACAAAAAAGGATGAAATCTACAATATCCTCTAGTTTCAGCCACAAGGGACTGATAATTTAATATATTATATATGTAAATAATTGTATCAAACATTGTTACTAAGGGTAATATTACAGATTACTCACTGAAGTCAAACGAGTCTGGGTTGACTTTTTGAAAAATATCACAGGAGTACCAGCATTTTCAAATTCTGCATCTGATCCTTCATCAGTACAAACTGCATCAAACATGCGTGATGTGCCTGGCAGCAACTGCGGGTCTTCCAGCTCACTAGACAGGCTTAATGACTGACTTTCCATGTCTTTAGAGGGACCTGGAGAACTCTTCTGAAAGTAATCATGAACAAATAATCATAGCATTCCAAAATAAAAGGTTTATAGAAATAAAATAAAAAATGTGTATTCATATTGCACATGATATAACAAACAAAATTCTTGCAACTTATTTACAAAAAACCATACAGACACGTTCTGCACTGCATTACCACGGTTTGGGTTTGTCAGAAAACTCCTGTCTTTTATTTACAAAACAAAACCATTTCTCAAATATATTTGGACAAAACAGCCACGCAGTTCTCAAAATAAATTCCATGCAAAATGCACCTTATGCCGGATATACATGTACATGTGTATATTTATATATTGAAAAATTCTCTCTCCTCTCTCTATCTCTCTCTCTCTCTCTCTCTCAATAGATTTCTTTGAAAAGTGTTTTTAAAATAAATGATTTAACTAAAGATATAATTTACATGAAATGAAAAGGAATTAGTACCGATATATCAGGTAGATAATTGTCATCATCTTCATCTTTTTTTGTAGTATGTAAGTACACTCTAACTGGATATGTCTTGATATGGTCAAAATAATTTCCAACCGTAAATTCATGATTGTTTTGAAAGCTTCGAGGTAGTGGATCCCCAGAAAAGGATGCCAAATAATGATTCAGGTCGGACAGCTTGAGATTCTGGGCCATTGATCTTGCCTTTGGAAAGTACAGATCAAGGATTTGTTTTTCAAGGACTTCATAGGTTGTATCTTTTGACACATCAATAATTTGTTGTCCACCGCCTTTGCTCAAGGTAACAACTTTGAACACATCAGACCTCACTGCATGTTTCCACCCACAATAAATTCTTCTAGTTGGTTTGAAATGCCTCTTAATTTTCTTTGTTTTCTGTATACGTACTCTTTCTCTTTTCAAATCGAAGAATTTTTTAAGCACTGGTGAAGTATCTTCACTTTTGGCTGAAAATAAAATTGTTTGATTTATATACATGTATTTTCATTAAATCATATAGCTTCCTCTGTTGCTTTACATTCAAATACAGTATGTTAAATACCGTAGACAAGGCAAATAATAACAATGGTTTATTTACTTTCACTATGTTAAACTTTGCCATTTATTGGTTTTTTGCTAAATAAAACCCATAGTAAATATTAACATAAGTTTTTTTTAAATGTGTAAATCACTGGTTTTCATTGAGGATGAAATTAAAACCATCGGAATTGGTACTCTTTCAGAAATCCTGAAATTTTAACACCGTGGAATTAAAACGAATTATAGTATACTATACATATGTACATAGCTAAGGAATGTTTTGGGGCATGCCCTGGATATTTTAAGTCATAAGCAGTTAAGAAATGAAAAAATCTTTCAAAAATAACTGCTTATGAACTATCAGAAACTGCCTATCAACTGTTTAGGCTTATGAAACTGCTTTTTTTGTTAAAGGGTTTATTGTGGTTCCAGCATGCCCCTAAGCAGTGCAGAGAGCTAGGGTTTATAAACTTTTTCATAAAGTGCACAACACACATCAAGTGACCACAGCAGGGTTTGAACCTGTCGGTTACTGGCCTTACGCCCATGACCACTGAGCCATAAGATTTTCATATATTATTATAGTAAAACATTTTCTTTCAGTTAATTACCTTGAAGGTGATTTCGACAAGCTTGCTTTAATCTTAGTTGAAGTCCAATTGCTGTAACCCCAAGCTTTTCAAAATCTTTTTCTGTAAGTTCAACTACATCCTGAATTCTGATCTGAAAATAATGTACAGTACACAGCTTATCTTGGGTCCATTTTAAAAAACTTTGAGGATTTGTTACACTATGCACATAAATCATGGATATTTAAAAATTTGTAAAAACTTATCAATTGACAAGTGTTTGTCTTTTAAACTTTGTAACACAAAAGATCATCATGGGACAAAAGACTTTTGGCTAGCAGATTATGTGTTGGATTGCACAAAAAGCATTTGCTTTTATCAAGTTTATTGTCAATGCAAAATTGCATTTATTTTTTATATTTTCATTTTGCATATCTATGTGGGGAGGGGGGATCATTAGTATCTGAAGAATCTGAAGAAAGATGTGCCGTGGGTTGTTTAACTTGTCAAAAAAATCTTAGTCCGACAAGTTGACGTGGACACACTTCTCCCTACTTCCCCCTTAGGTTGGATACCGGTACATGGTACCAATTCCGTACCGAATAGTTGCCTTAAAAATACTGGTAAAATACCGTTTCATTTATACCAGTACTGATAACGGTATTTCTGTATCTTTGAAACCTTTTTATACATTAAAAATGATTTAAAAAAACGACTTTAGACTCGCTAAAATTCTCCGCGTTTTGAAAGGATATGCTAATTAACGAAATACTAGTATATGCTTTATCATTTTTAGTACAATACTTGATTCGACTGCCAATATTTAAAGTAATAACTCTGTACATATATAACAAATAATAAAATAAACTTACAATATTTAAATAGTGTACAGTTTAAATTTTATTCTGACAATAAATGTAAATTAAAAAGACAAAATAGCGCAAAATAAGTTCTTCATTTCCATTTAATTTCTGATGTTTCGTCAATTAGTGCGACCAAACAATGGCTGGCAACTGGGTAAAGCACTCGGCTGTCTGGTCTCTTTTCAGATGGGAATCAGATGGTGGTGTTTGCAACCATTTCCAATGTGATTATTTATGTTTCTAGTCAAATCAGTTTGAGATTTAATTTACTTGTTTGTTGGTCTTTTATTAAAGGATTGAAACATAAACAGTTTTTAAACTCGTATTTTTTATGTAAAAATATATAATACTATATATAATAACACTGAAAGATCAAAAACACATTTATTATAAAAGGAATTATCATTTATCAAGGTCTTATACCGTATCGTTTAAAATACCGGTACAGTATCGTACAGTTTCATCCTAATGGTATCCAACCCTAGTTACCCTACTACCTCCCACCTCCCGAAAAAAAAAATATCCTGTATCAATGTCACTTTTGCATATAGCCAATCCACAAAAGAAATGAGTTCTATAACAACATGCACACACAATATTTTATTGAGCATTATGATTACAGAAATGCACAATGCTTGTTTAATTGACACATTTCTTAAATTAATTATCATTATAGTAATCATACTAAATTGAATGTGTTATGTGTAACAAGCATTCCTTAATTTTTCCTTACCATGTTTTCCTTGAACACATTCTTGTATTCCTTCATTCCTATTTCTTCTAATATGTTGAATATATCTGTATCATCTGAAGAAAAAAAACATTTAGGCTAAATGAACATATTAAAAGAATGTGAATTGTTCAGCACTGACTTTATAAAGCAATGTGTACTAGTTAAATTTATGACCTGTGTCTCTGGACAAGCCTTCAACCAGGCAGAATATGTTTTTTCTTTTAATTTCTGGAACATATAATCTTAGTATTACAGTATTAGAGCATATAATGTATGTGATAAACATTGTTGATAAATACGTCATACGATGCAACTGTCCTGCGGTATACATGATGTCATGATACCTCAAGTCAAAATGAATTTAAGTAACTGACAAACATACTGTATACGTGCATTCCGATATACGTGTTACTTAGACATTCCGCACACTGGTTACAACACACATCATATCACAGTAAAAACTTAAAGCTTTTAAAGAAATATACCTTTTTACGCAGAAGAGCATCGCATAAATTAGATAACTCGAGCATAGGTTTCTTCGTTCAATGAACTTATTTAATTTTTGTAGTAGATCTTCATATATATATATGTATAAGTTACAGGCACGGTATTACCAATAGAAGATGGGTTGAGATAGACTTTAATTTGTTTTGTTTTGTGTTAAAATTTTAATTTTCGTGAATGTGAATAACATCCACCCGTTTTTAAGAACCATGCGGGTTTCTTCTAAATTGTATTGTAATGATATTAATTAAAGTATGGTACGTTTAACTCTTCTATATATTTATAGACAAGAACGACATGCCTCGAATACCTAATTATAAATAGAGAATCAAGTAACCAAATAAGGCCGATTTCACAAAATATATAAATCCATTTATACCTTCACTTCCAGACGCCATGTCTTCTGAATGGCGCATGCGCAAAAAAGTCGATAGCACGATGGTGCGATGACGAGATGACGATGATGCGATAGAACAATGGCGATGACACGATAGAGCATCGCTTCATCGTCATCGCACCATCGTGCCATCGTCATCGTGTTATCGCATCATCGCTATCGTACCATCGCTTCATCGCGCTATCGCTTCATCTTGCCATCGCTTCATCGTCATCGCATCATCGCGCCATCGCATCATCGTCATCGCGCTATCGCACCATCGCTTCATCGTCATCGCATCATCGCGCCATCGTCATCGCATTATCGCGTCATCGCGCTATCGACCCCAACCTCGATGGTGCGATGGTGCGATAGTGAACTGCATGGCCCTATCCGGATTCCATAGTTAACTCCTATTTTTAGGCCGAGTTATCAGTATATGCTTATGCAATGCCAGAGCTGAAGGATTTCTCAGAACAGTTTATTCCCCCCCCCCCCCATATTATTCATTCCAAATCGACTATCCCGTATGTTTAAATTCTGTGCTAAACCTCTCTCTCTCTCTCTCTCTCTCTCTCTGTGTAAACGGGCGTTAAACCATAGCCTCAAGCTACGGTCCAGAGTACGGCGTTATAAAAAATATAATATTTAAAAGTTGCATGTGCTAAGCGTTCATTTCATGTAAATACCGTAAATGTATAATGCACATGTATTACCTACTAACTTGCCAGTCAAAGTGATAGGTATGAATTCCTCGATTTCTACACCTTTCGATCGGCAATCGACAGTCAATAAAAGTATTGAACGATGGTGTGAAAGAACGAGACGGAAGGAGGTTTGTACATGTGCGTCTTCATTAGGCAAGTGTCCGATTCGTTTCTCTTCTGTTGCCCTATCACTTTCGGTGTAAATATATATACTAAAATATCCACAAACCATTTACTGCAGATTTCTTTATTTTACCTGTCTCTGAACCCCCGATCACCCGCTCCATATATGAACACTGGTTTGTTTACATACATAAAAAATACAGTTCTTGATCCGCTTTCCGAGTACGGTTAAAGGTTGTTTAATAGGAGAAAGTTTGGGGCGGGTAAAGCTACAATTATTAACAGTAGTAAACTAAATGAAGAATTATTTAAATGGATTATTTGCACAAAATGTGGTATGGTATGATGTAAATATTTTTAAAAAATAGTGTTATTTTTATACGCGGCAAATTGCCGTAAAGTTTTTTTGTACATGTAAGTATTGTATGCACTGTAGCTTTATATTTTCAAACCCAAAATTTATACACATAGCTACAGCTATATATGTTATGTACCGTATGTATTGTTTTATCACAAGTGTACACTTTCGAAAAATAGCCCAATTTCGACAGTCACGAGTACCCATGTGAATTTTTCATTCTCTGATGTGTTGTTGTTCTGTCCGTGCATAATTTAGTCTTAGTTAACCAGCAGCCAATCAGCGGTAAGCTGAATCCACCAATAAAAAAACTGTGGTTAAGGTGCGGGTATTGTTTATGTATGACGTAGCTGAAAAAGTTGAACGCGACGCGATCGGAAAAGTCAAACCAAATCGGTTTTAGTAATATTATGCTTTAATTTTGAATAGGAGGTTATAATAATCTTTAAATGTTCATTTAGTGTTTATTTGAATTACTATAAATGATCAACAATCCCTAGCTGTTCCAATGAAACGTTTTTCATCATATTTCCATTTTTATATATGTTCCATAACAATTCATTTGGGAAAAATAACTGTTTAAAGCAATTGTCGACAATTCTAATTTATGAATTATGAATGAAAAGCCATTACTATTATTATTTGGATGACAAAAAAACTTTGAAATCAATCAGTCTGAAGGTCGGAGTTCCTTCATACAAACTGCGTTTTATATTCTAAAATGTGATGCATACATGTATAACAAAAAACGTACTGCCTTTATAATATTCCACCGAACTTGTTGTGAAGCTTTCAGAGAGCCGGATTGTGGGGGGACAGGTGGCGGACCCCGGGGAGTGGGTTTGGCAGGTCTCCATACAGTATGACTACAGTAACACCTGGCGACACATCTGTGGGGGGACGCTCATCCAGCAGAACGTGGTCCTGACGGCGGCTCAGTGTGTGTCGGGGCTCAGGTAAACTCAGTGCATGTCAGGACTTGAATTGTAGGTAAACTCAGTGTGTCTAAACTTAGGCAAATTAACTCAGGTGTCCGAACGTAGGTAAACTCAAAGTGTCCGGACTCAGGTAGAACCTGTTTGTCCGGATTCACGTAAAACTCAGTCAGGTTAGCTCCGTGATTCTGGGCTCAGGTTAACTCAGTGAGTCAGAACTCAGATAAAATTAGCGTTCCTGGACTCGGGTAGAATCAATGTGTTAGGTTTGTTTGTACTCGTATAATATTTCCGCACTCAAGGAAAAACAGCGTGTCCAGAAAATTATAAAATAAGTGCATGTGCGGACTCAAGAAATATACGTCAGGAATAGGTATGCTTGGTTTTAGATTAAATGATTGCATGTCCGAACATATAAGTAAAATCAGTGTGTACGGACTCAGATAAAACCACTGTGGCCGATTTAAACAAAATCAGTGTGCCGGGACTCGAGTAAAATCAATGTGTCCGGTCTCGGGTAAAAATTGGTAAGTCGAGGTAAAATCAGTGGTATTCCAGTATTATGGTACAATAGTGTGTAATTACTCAGGTAAAATCAGTAAGTTAAGGCTAAATAATTGCATGTTTGAACATAAATAAAATTAGCGTGCCCAGATTCAGGTAAAATCGGTTTGTCCGGTCTCACTTAGAGCAGTGTTTTCAGTGCATGCCTTAACTCGGTAAACTTTGTGTGTCCGGTCTCGGGTAAAATCAGATTGTCCCGATATCTGTTTATTTCTTGACTTGTTAGAATCAGAGTGCTTTACTAAGGTGAAACCAGTGTTGTCTCAAATATGGGAAAGGAAAATCAATAAAGTGTGTTTTGTCGAACATAGAGTTAACTTGCATCCAGGGTTAGGTAAAACTTCCATCTCGATAAGAAACGGATCCTGATGTCAAGGCGACATATTAAAGCGTATAAAGTGTGCATAGTTACCAATTTGTTATTTTAAGTACATATATGTGTAAACACTTCACTTTCCTGACTTAGTATGCGCTTCTTCTGTAGCATTTCGTCTTTGAGAGTTGCGGCAGGAATGAACAGGATATCAGAAGGCGGGATGACAACAGGAATATCTAAAGTGACTGTGGTGAGAGAATGTAAACTGTCTTTTGAACTAACTGTAATTGGGGGGGGGGGTGTTGGAATGGAATAGGCTAAAATCCGGAAACTCCGGTATCTTAATTGCAGAGTAGCTCAAGGTTAGCCGCTTATTTACCTTTCCAATAAATTGCAGGGTTAAATACATTATTAGAGTTGTTAAATTTGTTAAGGGCTGGTTGTTGTAGCATCCCCAGTTCGACAGTAGCTCTCCAGGATTCCCGAACGACATCGCTCTTGTTGAACTCCAGACGCCATTCCTGGCCGGTGGGTCCATCCAGATCGCCAGTCTACCGTCCAGTAAGACTGAGGATTTCTCCAATCTTCCCGACTGTTGGATGACGGGATGGGGAAGGACTTCCGGTAGTAATCTGTATTAAGTGTTGACTTTATCTTTGATAGCAAGAGTTGATACGAAAAAGTAAATAAGTGAGTTGGTATAGATGAATAGTGTGAAAGTGGAGGTGAAGCTTCCTAGATAAATATTACATTTAAAAAGTACTACATGTATTAATAACCATTACTAATACTGAGTAAACATAATTAATTAATGTCTGGAGTAGTTGTTTTTATTTTACAAGCATGTTTGTGTTCTGCCAATCAGGTAGTTCCGGATATTCTGACGTTTTGATGGAAGCCCAAGTGACCAATATAAGAAACACACAATGTGTCAATCAATGGAACAACGTTCCAAGCGCCGCCATACTGGACAACCATGTCTGTACCTATGAAAAAGGAAAGTCGTCTTGTAGTGTAAGTACACTAGAAACCACTACACTAGACAGACATATCTCTCTAATGAAAAAGGAAAGTCGTCTTGTAGTGTAAGTACACTAGAAACCACTACACTAGACAGACACATCTCTCTAATGAAATAGGAAAGTCGTCTTGTAGTGTAAGTACACTAGAAACCACTACACTAGACAGACATATCTCTCTAATGAAATAGAAAAGTCGTCTTGTAGTGTAAGTACAGTTTGTCTAATCAGTGCACCTTTTAAGTTATCGGGTAGCTATTAATGGTCCCGCTTTTGTAGGGTGACATCGGCGGCCCGTATGTCTGTATGAAGGATGGTCAGTACAAGCTGGTGGGGGTCATGTCCTGGGGGATACAGACCTGTAGCGGCGACTACCCCAGTGTCTGCGTCAGGGTCTCCAACTATCTGGACTGGATATCAATCTCCATCTGATGTATACGGTGACACCATTAAACATTCGGAGACGACCCGATAGGCTGGTGTTCTTTGTTTTTGATTGACTTATAAGAAGACCAAAACTTATTTTTGAGTTCTACCATTCGGTCAGTTCTCAATTATAAACAAACAAGCGACAAACAATTTAGAATTTATTTAAATTAAATAACCTGCCGATCGAAATTGGCTAGGTAGATTAAGAAAAAAGCTATGTGCCTATACGTTTATAACCAACGCATGACTCACGAAAAATGACCAATAGCAAAACAACATGTCACCTGATTAACTCAAGTCACATTGAATAAAATCATTTACAAAAAAATACGCATGCATGTCAATTTTCTGAACAAACACAACGTATCGTGTATCAGGTCGCTCGCAGACGTTGACATTTGAATGCGTACAACAGTTTAATGATGACTCCCGCAGAATGTGTCAGGGCTTTACTAAAACTTGTCACAAAAGTCAATCAGAGTGGACCTCCTTTGAATGAGGTATGAATCCATGAGATGATGAAACCCGGATGTTGCCAGTCACATTACAGTCACATAATGATATATATGTAACATGGCTACATCGAAAACACGATTACAGCGAAGACTGTACTATTACTTATCGGATATACCGAATAACGTTTACAGCGAATCAAAGTCGCTCGTCCCAGAGGCTTTGTTATAACCGTGTTTTACTGTAGTTTGAATTTTGCCGACGCCTCATTGTAGACGATCTGCTTTGAAATGTACTTGTGGCCGTCAGACTGCGGTTCCTGGTCGCTCTTCTAGACAGGGTCCTCCGCAAACGGTCTCTAAAGTTGTGGGACATGATGCCATAGACAATGGGGTTAACGCAACTGTTAGAGTAGGACAAGAGGTGAAAGGCCATCCTCATCGGCTTCAGGAAGCCTATGTTCAGTTTATCCAGGACATTTAAGGCCACCAATAAGTTGTTCAGAAGTATGGGCCCCCAGCATAAGAAGAAGAATAGTACTATGACTATCAGCATAAGGATGACCTGGACACAATAGAAAAGAAATACTACAGAAATATGTCGATGATTTCTTATTCATGCTTATGTAATACTGTGGTTTCTTCATATTTTCGGTTTTGGTAAATTTGATAAAGCTCACTGATTCGTGGATACGCATAAACAATGACCCTATGAACAAGATGTGATGTTCGAAATTAATTTCATTTTGTGAATTGTTTCAAAAAAAGAAATCAGTTTTGTGATCCATGAATATAATTGAAACCAAATTCCCTGATCAAATAAGATTTCCCGAACCTTATGTGGTCTTAAAATGAAGAATAATTGTATTCAGTAATGCTTACGATTTCTCTAACGTATATCTTTGGTTTAAATATCGTTTTCCTAAACGCAAAGATTCAATTTGTCTTTGTGATAGAATATAACACAATCAAAAACGATTTGTTTTGATGACCAAATTATATTCTTGTAGAAATATTACGTAACGATAACCTTTTTACAAGTTCTAGAGATATAACGATGATCATGAAATAAATGTAAGAGTAACAAATACAAGACTTGGTGCAACATTTGGCTCAGTAACAGAGCGGATGATAAATCATTTTATACACTGTCTGACTTCATCGCTTCACCACTAATGTATCGGCATGTTTCCCATTCTTAAAAGGTTGTTCCCTACGGTTCAATATCGCATTCATAACAATCATCAAATTGTTTTTTAAGTTCAATGAAAATTGTAACAAAAGGCCCAAGAGCCACATCGCTCACCTGAGCCACAATAGCAGTAACAGATCAGAAAAGATTAGCTGATCATCTTTATAGAATTAAAATACAAAATATCTAGACAAGTTACCATAGTATCATGTAATGTCTTGTTTATAAAGATTTTCACATTTTTATGCATATTCTTAAGTTAATCATTGAGCTCCTTTAAATGTTTCTGTTTTTGAGAATAAAATATTCAATAGTTTTTTTTCTACTTATTTCAATATCAAAGTACTGAAGTACTGACGGGAGTTGATTTTATCGATTATCATTCATTCAAAATCAACGATATGTGATTTTGCATGGCAAGTAGTATCAGTAATCGAAATATTTCTGAGAAATTGTATGGATCCCTCAAGATTGAACTCTTGTCTTGTTCAACCAAACGCTCGACTGTCTCCGTTTGTCTCCGACAAGCAAGAGAGACTCTGTTTTGTCGGATATTAACGGAGCCAGCAAAGCCAAGCGTCTGGTTGAACGAGACTACATTGAACTCAAGCGTAGGAATACATACGACTTTAAAAAATATCTAAACTGTTTGTACAATTTAAAATCTTACTATTTTCATGGTATTAATAAATAAGTTTTCTTGAAAAACAATGCTTCAGAATACATAGCATCGGATTTATCGATTATTTTCAAGAATTAAGTGTTGTCAGCGGTATAATTGATTTGTGCATAGGTCCAAACACTGATTCACTTTCGTTTTGCCCGAGTAAGTGCATAGGAGAGTTGATTAAAATCAACTCCCAATAAAAATTCCAACACAACCCCCATCGTGCCCCACCCCATCCCAGCGATCATAATTTTAACACACTTGAATTTAAATCGTCTGAGAGTGCTTCCACACAAGTTACAGGTTTTCTGACTAATCGAGAAGATTTTTAAAGATTTTTCTCTAAATATTTCTCTGTAAAAATTCGACCCCCCCCCCCCCATTGTGACCCCATCCTACTCCTAGGGTCCTGATTTGAAAAAAAAACATTTAATCCACCATACCTGAGGATGCTGCCATACAAGTTACAGAGTTTCTAATCAAATGGCTTTTGAGAAGAATGTTTTTAAATGATTTTTCTCTATATACATGTATTCCTATATAAAATAAATTTGACTTTCATTGTGGTCCAACCCTATGCCTAAGGAGTATGATTTGAACAAACTTGAATCTGCACTACTTGAGTATGCTTCCACACAGGTAACAGCTTTATTGGCAAATCGATTTTAAAGATTTGTTTCTGCATATTACCATAAAAACTTTGAACACCCATTGCAATAGCCCAACCCTAGCCCTGGGGATCATGATTTGACAAACTTCGAAAGTTTTCAATAATTCTAAATTATCTCCCATTTAACGTGGACATGGTTCTCGTTCAAACAAACTTGAAAGCCTTTCCCCAAAGAATATTTCGAGCCCAGTTTGATTAAATTTGACCCAGTGGTTATGGAAAAGAAGATAAAAATGTGAATTGACAACAACGATGAATTTTGATCAGAAAAGCTCAGTTGAGTTCAGTGAGTTATAAAAGGTCTTCATTTGGTTATTTTTTTAATATTAAATTTAATATTTGGCTTAAAATTTCATGATGACAACCGTAGCATGGTGGTAACGCACTTTGAAAACATTTCCCCGTTTTATAAAGCACCTTGATTTTGTCTCAAACTTGTAAGATTGTGTAAGTGCATTATTTTTCAAAGTGCGTTGTAACATAGCATGCAGTCCATTGCGGTATGGGTACCACATATATTACTAAAACCGATTTGGTTTGACTTTTCCGATCGCGTCGCGTTCAACTTTTTCAGCTACGTCATACATAAACAATACCCGCTTCCTAACCACAATTTTTTTATTGGTGGATTCAGCTTACCGCTGATTGGCTGCTGGTTAACTAAGACTAAATTATGCACGGACAGAACAACAACATATCAGAGAATGAAAACTCGTGACTGTCGAAATTGGGCTATTTTTCGAAAGTGTACAACTTGTGATAAAACAATTATGGTGGCATAGATCTGCCACCACTTGTCAGATAATTATGTCGACTTGTCAGATCTTGATGTCGACTTGTCAGATAATTATGTTCACTTGTCAGTTCTTTAAGTCGACTTGTCACTTATTCACGTGGTTAAGAATTCAACACTTTAACCTTTCCACGCCCAATTTGTGCCATCCATTTGAAATAATATTTTCTGACAAATCGACATAAGGATCTGACAAGTCGACATAATCATCTTTTAAGTCGATTTAATTATTTGACAAGTCGACATAAATATCTGACAAGTCGACATAATTATTTGACAAGACGACATAACATCTGACAAGACAACATCATTATCTGACAAGTCGACGTACAATATGAATGATAATTTTCTTTAAACTAGTGGCCATATTATTTTTTCTGTTAAATAATTATGTTAACTTGTCAGATCTTTATGTCGACTTGTCAGATGATTATGTAAACTTGTCAGATATTTATGTCGACTTATATGGTATTATGATGACAAGTAAATGGCAGTTAGTGGCACTAACACGCTTTGACAACAAAATGTTGAGTCTCTATAGTCACTATGGTTATTTTCTGACAAGTCAACATAAAGATCTGACAAGTCAACATAAAGATCTGACAAGTCGACATAATCATATGAGAAGTTAACATAATTATCTGACAAGTGGTGGCAGATCTATGCCACCATAAACAATACATACGGTACATAACATATATAGCTGTAGCTCTGTGTATAAATTTTGGGTTAGAAAATATAAAGCTACAGTGCATACAATACTTACATGTACAAAAAAACTTTACGGCAATTTGCCGCGTATAAAAATAACACTATTTTTTAAAAATATTTACATCATACCATACCACATTTTGTGCAAATAATCCATTTAAATAATTCTTCATTTAGTTTACTACTGTTAATAATTGTAGCTTTACCCACCCCAAATTTTCCCCTATTAAACAACCTTTAACCGTACTCGGAAAGCGGATCAAGAACTGTATTTTTTATGTATGTAAACAAACCAGTGTTCATGTATGGAGCGGGTGATCGGGGGTTCAGAGACAGGTAAAATAAAGAAATCTGCAGTAAATGGTTTGTGGATATTTTAGTATAATATTTACACCGAAAGTGATAGGGCAACAGAAGAGAAACGAATCGGACACTTGCCTAATGAAGACGCACATGTACAAACCTCCTTGCACTCTCCACTTCCGTCTCGTTCTTTCACACCATCGTTCAATACTTTTATTGACTGTCGATTGCCGATCGAAAGGTGTAGAAATCGAGGAATTCATACCTATCACTTTGACTGGCAAGTTAGTAGGTAATACTTGTGCATTATACATTTACGGTATTTACATGAAATGAACGCTTAGCACATGCAACTTTTAAATATTATATTTTTTATAACGCCGTACTCTGGACCGTAGCTTGAGGCTATGGTTTAACGCCCGTTTACACACAGAGAGAGAGAGAGAGAGAGAGAGAGAGAGAGAGTTTAGCACAGACCTTAAACATACAGGATAGTCGATTTTGAATGAATAATATTGGGGGGAAATAAACTGTTCCGAGAAATCCTTTAGCTCTGGCATTGCATAAGCGTATACTGATAACTCGGCCTAAAAATAGGAGTTAACCAATCATATAGTTTTCACACCGGCGGCGTGTATAATTTATGCATGACGTAGCTGACAGAAATGATCGTGACGCTATAGGAAAAGTCAAACCAAATCGGTTTTGATAATAAGACCGTACCTGTTTTCTTGTTTTAGCATCGTTAGATATGATCTGAGCGTCATTTATTCGCTTTTTCGTTATCAGTTCTTGCGAGGCGCCATTTTCTTTCGAATAACGTTTTGACCTTATTCTAACTTCTTCTGGTCTACAATAATTTCGAAGGAAAGAATCGGCTTGTTAATTGTTTATAAAACATGGCAAATAAAAAGATTATTACTTTATTCACAGAGGCATAATTAAATAATTTAATTTTAAACATGTTCAACGCGAGCTGTGCAATCCAACCTTCTCGCTGACAGCGATGCTCGCCTGGAGGATACGTTCCAAATCTCGTGAGATATCCGACTGTACGAGATCACCATGATTGTAATAGGTACGATGAACAGGATGACAAACATGTAGACCTCAAACAGCAGGCTGTGGACGGGGGACTGGGCCGTCTTTATACACCAGTAGGCCTTGATTTGATGCCCCACTTCTTTTAGGTCCTGAAAAAGATTTTTTAATAAACATGACTTTTTAAATTAGATATAAGGGCTTTGATAATATTGCCAATACTTTGTAATGGGCAAAGATAAGGAGTCGATGTCTCAGTAGGTAGACCCCGTTACATTGATCGCTAACCTTTATTTCATCAAATGCATGTATACCAGGTATACCAGGTCCGTAAAAGCAGTTCTAAATTGTCGTTGTATTTTTGTTTTCATAATGTCATAGAAATGGTGTATGTAACAAATTATTTCGACATCACACAAAATAATTAAATGAAAAAGGCAAGTTTTTAATCTAAAAGTAACAAATTTACATTAAACGAGCAGCAGGAATATGTAAAGCAATGGACGCCACTAAAGTGGACTTGTGTATATTGAACTGGTCTCTCACTGGTTTCGGACAAAGAGGAACAATGAACAGTGAACTTGCCTGAATGTAAAGTACAGGAGCACTGAGGACACAGGAGAGTGTCCAGATGACACCAATGACAACTCTAGCGTGACGAACCGTGCAGACAGACCGTGCACGTAGAGGGTACACGATGGCCACAAACCTGCAGCAAAAGTAGGTCATCATGAGTACAGTAAGTCATATTTATCACGCAGTTATTGATTTATGAAAGATGGTAAAGCATGATACGGCTAAGGTATAGATAGTCTTTATTTTCATTAATATGCGAAGTAACTGTCTCGAGAGGCATGACGTCACAAAAAATAATGGTGTCGTATTACAACCCTAGAACCTGCGATTAAAAATAAACATGTCGGTTTGCTTGAACTAAATTGAAAGGAAATTTAATTTACACATTTCTCAAAGACATCATTTATGCTATCGTCACGAAATGATATTTAAAAGGAACGATTTTAAAATCAATATTTAATTATTTTTCTTAAACATGTAGAAATGTCTTTTTAATAATTAGATTCCATTCAATTTATCATTTATTTTCGTCAGAACTTAATTAGGCAGCCTAGATCAAAGCTAGATTAAATGTTTTATGGCCACGCGCGCATTAAAAGTTAAAAATCGAAGCATTTATTTTCCACAATCAAATTACATGTATTATTTTCTGCTCCTAGCCATTTATCAATTAAACCATATTTCTGTACTTTTATTTTGTTATGTTCAATTTCTACAAACATTGCGTGTTTTCAACGTATACGACACAACGGTTGTACAGTAGATATACTGACATAAAAATCCTATCAAAAAGGCATAAATACAATGTTTCCTTGTCTCACACTTAAGTCTTATGGTTCTTTTCTATTTATGTATAGGTCGTACTTATCTGTTAGTATTAAATATATATTTTGTCGTACTGTTCATACATTGGTACCGTGCCGCGAGGTGTGAAAATCGCTATACTTGAGTGTACCCTTTACCTCTCTATGCTCATCACGGTCAAGGTCATGACAGAACACACCATGGAGACGGTCTGAGTGAAGTGGGTGAAGATGCACAGGAAGGCGCCCATCCGCCACGTGTAGGAGAAAAAGGTGGCGCACTGAAACAGAGGACGCCTAGGTTGTACATGTACGTATGTAAACAGGGTTAATCAATGTACCATAGAATAATTTACTTGCTGTGGGGACAGAACCACTGCATTGATAGCAACGTCCGGTATTTCTCGAGACGCAGCGAATTGCCGGTGTATTAAAACCAGAAATAAAACGCGAGGGGAATCGAACAATAACTATTCACAATTCTTAAAACCATTTTAAGCTAAATAAAACTGAGGGGTGGGTTGTAGATGCACTTCATAATAACAATAGACAACTAAACAATAATTGCAATTTCGTTTACTGAATTGCAGAAAATCACTCCAATATAATCTTCAACACCAAACACACAACACTTCTAAAAGTTATCAATCTTACAATCAATTTGTCGTAATGGCTCAATGTCAATAATTTACCACGCATTAAGCATTTATAAGGTACTGAATCGACATTTATTTATAACCTGTTAAAGTAAACTTTCATGTGCAAAGCATGAACAATAGAATTTGACCTAATTACCCATCAAAACCTTCAACCCACGCCCCTAACAACTATTGGTGCTTCCACAAAAAAAAATAAATTTATTCCCATTCACCCTAACCCTAACCCAGTTCAACCGAAATAAATCATACTTGTCGTATAGGTACTAGGTTTGCTGCGAATGAGTATCCAACTCATTAACCTCTCCAGCACAGAAAGAGAGTTTTCGTAGAACTTAGCCAAAGCTTCAATGGAAGATCTATCAAATTGGTTTATATATTGTACAAAAATCTCTCCTGGTTTAGACCATTAAAACCTTAAAGGGTTGATATAAAAATTAAAATATAAAAACGAAAGAAGGAAAGAAAATTAAATAAATGAAAAAAAAAATACATATCTAGTTTTTTCCCCATTAAGTAATTAATAAACGATCCAGTTCTATTCAGTTTATTGTACATTGTATATTTTTTATATCAAAACTTTCAGCAACTTAAAAAAAACCGCGGACTGTAAGAAATGACGTCATACTCAAGAATAATTGGCTATTTTTTCCATTTAGAGTGCTGATATACTAAACAACAATTTAGTTACTTTGTCTTACTCTTTTTGATCAATTCATTAATTTCTTAAAAGAAAGATATAAATATATACAATAAAAATGCTCCCTTTGATGATAAATGCAGGCTATGAAGGTAGCGATCATAATTGTAGAAAAAAATTACATATTTTTCTGCAATGCTTGCTACCTCATATCAGCATGAATTAGCGAAATAGCACTTCATTGTTAAGGGGAGACGAGGCGCTATCTAATTTTTGTTATGCAGATATGCAAAATAATAAAATAATGATAGATATTACTCATTGTCATTCTGTAAATGCTGATAGCTCCTATTAGTTCCATGGCTTGACTGTATTTGGGACAGACTAAACATAACTACCACTGGTGTACAATAGTTCCATGACTTGACTGTATTTAGGACAGACTTATCATATCTACCACTGGTGTACAATAGTTCCATGACTTGACTGTATTTAGGACAGACTTATCATATCTACCACTGGTGTACAATAGTTCCATGACTTGACTGTATTGAGGACCGACTAAACATAACTACCACTGGTGTACAATAGTTCCATGACTTGACTGTATTTAGGACAGTCTTATCATATCTACCACTGGTGTACAATAGTTCCATGACTTGACTGTATTGAGGACCGACTAAACATAACTACCACTGGTGTACAAGAGTTTCATGGCTTGACTGTATTTGGGACAGACTTATCATAACTACCACTGGTGTACAAGAGTTCCATGGCTTGATTTAGGACAGACTTATCATAACTACCACTGGTGTACAAGAGTTCCATGGCTTGACTGTATTTGGGACAGACTTATCATAACTACCACTGGTGTACAAGAGTTCCGTGGCTTGACTTTATTGAGGACCGACTAAACATAACTACCACTGGTGTACAATAGTTCCATGACTTGACTGTATTTGGGACAGACTTATCATAACTACCATTGGTGTACAAGAGTTCCATGGCTTGACTGTATTTGGGACAGACTTATCCTAACTATCATTGGTGTACAGGAGTTCCATGGCTTGACTATATTAAGGACCGACTAAACATAACTACCACTGGTGTACAAGAGTTCCATGGCTTGACTGTATTTGGGACAGACTTATCCTAACTATCATTGGTGTACAGGAGTTCCATGGCTTGACTATATTAAGGACCGACTAAACATAACTACCACTGGTGTACAAGAGTTCCATGGCTTTACTGTATTTAGGACTGACTTATCATATCTACCACTGGTGTACAAGAGTTCCATGGCTTGACTATATTGCGGACAGAAGGAACTTAACTTCCATTGGTGTACAAGAGTTCCATGACTTTACTGTATTTAGGACTGACTTAACCTAACTATCTTTAGTGTACAAGAGTTCCATGACTTGACTGTATTTGCGACAGACTGAGCCAAATCCTATCGAATTCATCAATAAAATGTTTTATTGAGTTTTTAAAGTTTGCCATTGACAAAAACCAAGCATTTTCGTGGTTAATCTTTTTAATATATCATAATAGATAGATAGCGTTTATGCATCTAATACGGGAAGTTAAAATGTACTTATGTTTTTTTCATGAAGGGTAAGTGTTAATTTGACATAATTTCTGTGAATAAGACTAAAGGTTCTGCATGGAAACCATGGTATTAATAAAGAGATAAATACTGTAAAGATACGTTATCAAAAACTATTTTTATTTTTATTAATTCACTTTTAAAGAGATATAGACAGGATCTTTCATTTGAAATTCTAAACCACATTACCATGGCTAATAATGTTTCTGACAAATTAACTCAGTACATGGAGGTCTAGAGAAACTAGAAGTCGACAAATTAACTCAGTACATGGAGGTCTAGAGAAACTAGAAGTCGGAAATGTGAGTAAGTTAACGACAGATTACTGATAAAAAAATTTTATCAGAAGCTTTGATTCAGATGAGCTGTATCAGTTACATACTGGCCTGATCATTTTAAAATACATGTATAATTTCGTATCCTCCAACAATATTTAACATATTAGCTTGGTACCTATATAAAAAGCTTTGTATTTTTTAGCTTCTGATTTACGACTAACAAAATAAATAACAATCTCTTCGAATTCCTAAATGGATAATAAGCTACTTAAGCAACAGTGAACAGTTAAAACAATTTTATCTTCTGTAGATACACGTATATAAATGCTGGATTATCTCAAGGTTGAGTCCTTGGTCTATATATTACTATTTTTGTTTAAATATAATATATGTTAGACCAGTGTGTAGACGTTATGTCGGCAAACAATCATCATTGCAACGGGATTTAGGTAATATTACATCATTAAAATGATCTCCATTGCGATTGCAAATTATGTCATGAATGATATCAAAAATAACAATAAAGAAAACCGAATAAAACTTTTCTTTTTATAATGTTGAACAAACAAAAATATCTCAAGCAATGCAAAATTGCTAACAAATTTAAAAGATTTCAATAATCACATAAACTTCAAACGTTTGTTCCTAATGTTGATATTATTTTCTTTAAAAAGTAGTCTGTCGTGTAAAGACAATAGTTAGGTAAAGCTTTGATTATAAGTATTTTATATTTATATATATATTAAAGTACTTATATACCTATGCATACAAAAAGGATAATTCAAAGCTTTTGCATCAAATCTTAAAAACTGGGTTTTTGCGTAGAAACCATCAAAATATTAATGTTTTGAGTAGAAATATCCATGAACACCCCGAATGTGACGTATTAACGCAGACGTTAGTAGAATAATGATTCAATGACGTCATTTCGAACTAATTTACGTTGTACCTATAGGATTCTTTACAAGGGGTTTTACCATTACCGTCCGTCGGATTAAATATATACATGTATAACAGCCCGCCATGGTAAAACGAGTTGAGCCATGGTCCAATATCATAATATCCACAAGAGGTTAAACAGAACAAAAACAGGAACTACCGTTTTCCCAGCGGCTTTCTCCCATCACTACATCATATTTTATCCAAAAAGGGCAACATTAGGAAACTACACATAAGGTTTGAAATCAATTAGTCAAATCATAATGAATAAAAGTCTGTAAAACGATGAAAAACAGAATGACTGAACAAACTGCGAAAAAGACTAGTCCCCAGATTCACTGTGAAATAGCCATGAGCGCCTAAGCTTACCGTCATTTGGTAAAGCCTCAAATGAAATAACGGTATTTGTTTATGATATCACTGTTTTAAAAAAAATTAACATTTCTAGAACAGTTACTATTAATAGAATTTTAGAAAATAATCTTCAAACTAAATAAAAGTATCAAAATGCAACTTTTTTTAAAGGAGTAATACTATGCGTATTTATGCGATCTTTCTTCATACTTACTCGACTATCATACGTGGCACTATTATATTTAAAAATTGTTGAATGATCTACCTTGATTGGAACACAAACAAGTACGAGCAATAGGTCTGCCGAGGCCAGGCTCAACAGGAACAGGTTAGTTATATTCCTCGTCCTGGGGAGCGCCAAAATGACTATAATGACCAGAGAATTCCCGGTAATTCCCAACAGTCCAATGATGACGTAGAATGTTACACAGGGTACCAGTTCATTCAGAGGTAGCCAGTCCAGGCTGTCTTGGTAACTGTAGGTATAGTTGAAATCGTCATAAGAGACCAACACATCAACGCTTTCTTCGGATGTGTCATTCATTGTTAAAAGATATATCACAAGTTAAAAACCACCAGTGCAAGTTGCCCTCCTCTACGCTGCAATGACAAACTTTACGCTGGGTTTGCTCTCGTGCTGAGCCTCCGTACAAAGTGCACTTTGCATCCAACCTTTTTATGAAGTTCACATTAGAAATGTTCGACGCATGTTGCTGATGTAACAATTTAACGGAACCATTAGATTTGCTGGTTCTCCATTTAGAGATTTAAGATAAATATTGATTAAAAGAAGTTTACTCAATTATAAAAGTCCTCCTCGGGATATACTGTTTAGGCAAAATAAAGCGAAGATACTACTCTGTCCCATGATATCCACGATTCACAAAAGTTCCAAATGATATCTTCCCTTTCATCGGTTTCAATTTTACTTCTTTCACAGGTATTTCATTGCAAATCGTCCAAATATGATGTAAAGAAATATCTTGAGACACACTATAACTACCATAGATCCGCCTGGTCTGAATCAAACGTGCAGTCAAGAAAAATTGTAAAGCCTGAATGTTTCCGAGCAGAAAGTGTTCATTTGTACTAGGATTTCATGTTCTTCAAAGGTAAGCAACAGGCGTGCTGTTTTTATTTTAAATGTTACATATGCTATTGCATTAATTAACTATAGCAAAGCACCCATTTATACATCAAGCTTCTAAGATCTGCCTTCTTTGATTTTATGTAGAAAAAAAACCCTGCTTTGAACAGTTCGATTAAAGGGTAAATTCCCCAGTTGGTCGATACAGCCTATAGTCGAAACAACCAGCTATCGCATTTCTAGAGACTTTGCAAGGTTATTTAAGAATTCAATAAGTTGTCAAAATAATTGGTTTCAATGTTCCTTGGGAAGTTTAATTGTTTAGAATCAGATAACATCCTCAGGATCTGTAAGATTCGTGAGGAAAAGAGGATTATATTATCTCCGTTAATAAAATGTTCGAGCATCCATACACACAAACACCCTGTTACAGAAAACTCCTTCAATGTGAGTTCCAGACTGTCAAAACCGTCCTTTTTCAGATTTGTAATATAATAATAGGGTTTGCTTTTTTGATTGGATGTTTTATATTTTACTGTGTACTTTACAGGAAATATGATGCATTAATGGATGTGTTTATCATTTTATCAATAGAAAAAAGAACCTATTTACTTCTAAGACTTTTGCATTTTTACCAGAAATGCTGCTTCTATAGGCATTTCGGTATGAACAACCCCACCCTTTTCCATGTCGGGGTTAATACACACAGACACATATATATATATATATATATATATATATATACACACACACACACACACACACACACACACACACACACACACACAAAAACGTTTTTTTATTGTTTATTTTATATATATTAATACTCACAAACTTCTATGATGATATAAGAAGGAACGTATATATGTCTCTGATACAATCCAATCGATTAACTGTTCATTAAAATATATTGCATTTTTCGTCTGAAACGACATTAACTTTTTATCCGTTGCTTGATCGCGCTTAAAATACGGGTTAAATAAATCTTGCTTCTTGAGAGCATGACTAAATATTAAATAATCATACATGAATTTTGTTAGACATTAAATTTTCATCTTTTCCAATCTTTAAGTAGCCCTATATTTTTAATATTTCGACTGAATACATGAAATAACCATATGTAGAATGGAGTATAGATCAGCTGGCCCTGAAGTTAGAACAACTCCTTGTAATTTTCTTGAATGTGATTTCATAAATTGTACAAAAAGTTTAGTCTTAAATTGCTAGTTTTAATAGCAATTCATATATACCTTGAAATAGATAAGGTAGTATATGTAACAGGAATCTATATTCATGTGGCGTAATCAGATTTTTTTTTTTTCTTGGGAGGGAAATCCTTTTTACTATATTATACATATAATATATAAGTTGAGTTGAGGAAATGTCACCAGATCAAATACAATTTGATACAGGAAAGATATTTGTTAAAATTCTATGATTATTTTTGTCGTAATTAAACATAGAATTTGTAATTGGTTTCATAGTCGAGATCTTATAATAAGTAATGTTAAACGATCTGGGTGTTATTATTACAAGAAATGGAATGAATATTTTTCAGCAAAGATGAAAATTTCTTTGCGGATTTATCCGATTGGTCACATATATACACGAATATGCATGTATGACATTGGCATATCAATTCAATGTAGAAACATGGGAGGTTTGTCTTATCACTTCAAGATATGAATAATTAATTCACTCGATGGTTTTGGATTTCTTGTCTTACAACTGTATCTCAGCTACAAGGATTTTGAGTAACAATTAAGGGGTTTCTTTTAATTTTCAAACGAAGCCATAAATTGCTTCCACATGTTTGCTAATTTAAATGTTTGTTATCACCAAATAAACTTCAAAACACAAGACCAAATTACGAGTAATTTGGATCAAAATCGATATACATTCTCATCGGGGCCTGCGATGGTTTCCTAGAGATGAAAGAAAACTAATAAATCTGTAGACACAGTATTTTAAGATCATTAATCTCATTGACTTCTTGTTGCAAGTATCCAAAAATGGAATGGTGTCAATAAGAAAATGGAAAAATTGGGAGAATTAAGTTCTCTATCGATAGTATTTATTTAAGTAAATTGAAAATGTTTATAGAGGTCAAGGTCGTTATTCCTTGTACAAGGGTCCACCTCTCTCCTTATCTATGAGAACATTGACCTTTATCACGGCAGGGGACGCTGCATACAGTATAGCAGCCTGTTCTACCGACTTTAAGATATCAGTGTACTCTTACTTGTTTTCGGGTATCTGTTAAGTGCGAAACGAATTCGAAATGAAAACCAAAACAAACTCTCTCTCTCTCTCTCTCTCTCTCTCTCTCTCTCTCTCTCGTCAACCAGACGATCGGTGGTTTCCATTAATCTTCGACAAGCAGAGAATTTCTCTTGCTTGTCGGAGATTAACGGAGAGAGCCGAGCGTCTGGTTGAACGAAGCTAGATTTCAATATTGCCTGGATCCATACAATTTTTCAGAAATATTTCGATTACTGATACGTACGTTGATGGAATTAATAATATCTGAAATATTACACGACATGATTCATATGGGGTTTTCTCGAAATTCTTTTCGGAAGAGTCCGAGTATTCATATTATAAAAAATGTGCGTAAATCAAATACATATAAGAAACCACTTGCCATGCAAAATAACATTATCGTTGATTCTAAAATAAATAATAATCGATAAAATCAACTCCCGTCAGTACTTCAGTGATTACTGTTATGTAGTTATAATTGATTTTTAGTTTTGTTTAATTCGTGTCGTTCCGTTGAATTCGTTTTGTTTCGATTTTTTATTTGGTTTTGTTTTTATAGGTTTCGTTTCGTTTCCTTCGATTACGTTTCGCACATTACATCTGCGAGATGACCAGGATTACAGAGAGCGGTTTTCAAAGATTACATTATTTTTTTCAGCTTTACACAAACTGAACAGCTCATGGGGCTGGGTTCAGGGATTTCTCAACTTACAAAAAAAAACGAAATAACATAAAAAAGGTAAAAATCGTAAGCCCTTGATAAGCTATACACAGAATTATGCTAACCTCGGAAGTATTTTTCTTGATTTTCAAATGAATCCATTACACCCATCTACATTTTTAATGCTTCAAATATATAGCAAAATTTGGTGCATTTTAAATACTTTATGAGATGGGCCCCACTAAAAACTGATGGTAGAATTTCGATATATATATATAAATATATATATATATATATATATAAAATCCAAAATGAGTAAAGTTAATCCACACAAGTATTAAATAAATAATAAAAAATAACATATATATATATATATATATATATATATATATATATATATATATATATATATATATATATATATATATATATATAAAAGGTAGAAAATTATATTACTAATCACATGTTACAATTTTTAAAAAAAGCTATTATTGTATTTTAATCTGCTTCAAATTGCGGGAAATGACAATTTCCTAAATTGTATTTTGATATGGCCCCTAAAAAGAACGAGATGGTCTATTTTCTTGAAACATCGCAAATAAACCAGAGTTGGTGTAAATTACCTATAGTTAAAAAATAAAGTGGTTTGCTATTGTAATTTTTCCGCCAAAAAATCCCAAATCGACATACTTTAGTCACAAAAATGTGGCTCGTGAATGGGGGGGGGGGGTGTAAATAGAACGTCGGCATTCCCCAAAAACCACGTAAACCATGTTCATAATATGATATCTTATAATTGGTAGGCTGATCATTTTGATATATCATCCAATAAAATGAAACGTGAATTATTTTTTTGGAAATCGTAAAAATATAATGCAATATTTTGGTTAATATTTTTCAAAACTCTTTAGCTTTAAAAATCACGTTTAAAACACAGAAGTTTCATTCTGTGTTGGTTAAAGCAGTTCTCCTCTTTCCCCAAAATATTTGGTGATTAGTATTTATACCTCCCAGAAACCATTAACACAGTGTGGGAGTTATGCAATACTCACGTAACACTTAACATCAATGACCGGGTTTCCTGTTGATATCTTGTGAGGCTATCAATCTTCCATTAACTTACACTTCAGAAAATTTTCTTTCGATTTCAAAGACTAATCCGACGTTTCAGCGAATTTTATGTTTAATTAACACCTACATTTTTTGTTTTCTTGAATGCTACATTTATTAACATATTTCCTGTCTTCACACTCATGAAAAGAATTGCGGTTGAAAAAAGATTCTTGAAATTCTTTGTAGAAGTAAAAAAACAAAAACAAAAACAAGAACAAAACATAATCAATACATTTGAGGTACGTAGATATGACATACATATATTTTCAGTGATGAAAATCACAAATGTGCAAATATATTTGTCTCCATACAAATTCCTCTCTTCCAGGGATGTAGCTACAGGTTCGATCATTGAATTGGATTTCGACCTTGGGAACGCGCCTGTAGCATCTATTCCATCAGAACGGGGTTTTTTTCATTAGGAGATTTTGTTGTCAATTTTTGGACACAGTCGGTGGATATGGAGACCTATTTAATTTAGTGTAATTTATTCCTGTATCTTCGTTCCAGGAAAATCCTTTGAATTATCATACAATTGTCCTTATTTTTTCATTTAAAGAGTCTGCTTTGTTTTTACTCCAAAAGAAAGAGATACATTTGTAGCACCTGTATGCTGGTAACAATATTCCATTCTTTGACTTTTCTGTGGATATCAATACAGGTAAAAACGTGATCAAATCAAATGGAGCCTGAAGGACTGAATGTTAAAAGACAGTTTCCAAAAATAAAAGACACATGTTTTATTGTAAAATGTAAAATAAGCTATTAAGATGTCAAACACCAGGTATTTTTTTTTTATATCGGACAAGCTATAAAACACGGATGTCGAGCTTAGAAAGTAGGAAAAACACTAAAGCTGAAAAAGGGGCGGGGTCCTAATCTCCTGACCTCTCTTCCTATTTCCTCATGATCCGCACTTGATCTAATTTCTCTTCAATAAATTATATACGTATAGTTGCAATGTATCTCGCAATTAGTAAATAAACTATTTTGCCAATATACAACCATACAAAAACAGTAATCAAAACAAAACTGTTATAGAAATATGGCATTTACGCATCAAACACGTTTATTTGAATTCACATCACATGACATATCAAAGGTCATGTGATCTCACGCCAGGTAAACACAAATTATTTTCCTATGGGCAAGGTGATTCGGATTATTGCAATATTTTTGTGGACGTGAGCGCAATGAGGTACATTTTCTTCTACTGCAAGAAATCTTCGATAAACATGACATGTCACTCCCGGAGAGTATTTTACGGCCTTTTGAAAATAGGGGGCGGGGTTAAAGATAAATGGGAAGTGGATGTAAACAATGTTCCCTTACCTGAATTAAACACGTTTTCTTTTAATAAAAGAGATTACACATGACAAGGGTCCCATACATACGACTTTAGCATACGGTTCATTAACTTAATATCAGTAAATCTAAGCAATGTAATGCACATCGTCTATACAGTGAGCACGTTTTGGTGTACTTATTATCAATACCAAAACTGGACATTGGTTCGATTGGATCGCAAAGTCACGTGACATATTGCCATTGTTATCTAACAATAGAACATGATGTCCAATCAAACACTTTCTATTCCCTATATAACACCGTGCTGGGCAAAGTACTTGGTCATCCCAGGAATCACGAGCATCGCAATGTTCTCGTTCGCTGTATTCACAATTCTTGTGTTCGGTATATTTAAGGGTAAGTTTATGCAAGAACTTTTATTAACTGTGAACAATTTTTGAACATGAGAGACTAATATAAAATGTCTTCGCACTTTCCATAGCAGATTTCTTTTTGCATTTGCTTTGTGTTTGACCAATTTTACTCTCAGATTGTGCCTCTTCCCATAAATCGCACGTGAACCGAGACGTTCCATACGATGAGCTGATAGACAGAATTCAGCGTTACCTGGCTCTGCGTCAGAATGACATAGCGGCGCCCAGCACCAGAACTCCTGACGCTACACCCTCCCCGGGTCCCAAACCCTCCCCAGGACCCACGCCTTCCCCGGGAACCAATGCCGCCGGGAGTACGTCGTCACGACCGGATACTACTCGCGCACCCCCCGGCACTCCACTCGCCCCGTCAACACAATACCCTTACATCATGAATGGTAGCTTCCCAGCGACACCTCCCTCTGGACCCAGTGTTGGACCGTTCCGTGGAAACTTTAGCTTGGATACAAACCTCCATTGTCCCATTCTGACGGAACTTCTCATGAGGCGCGTCGTCAAGTTCCCACGAACAGATGATATGATGGGTAGGGCATTTATTTCTCTAATTATACTTAACTTTAATCAACCTTACCTACAAGAATTTTTCCAACTTAGAGTAAACTTGTGATTCTTTGTTGTTTAGATTCTATTACCGTTTACCCGGAGAAGTTTCGTCCCTTGTTGAGAACCGCCATCAAACTCCTGTCCTTTGCTAAAGACCCGGATGTCGCAGCTCTTTTCCTGCTCAGAAGATTTACACGGGATGTCATGGAATCACGGCTAAGATGTGGCACGGCTAAATACCAGCAGGTCCTCATTTGTAAGTAGTCAAATACGTGGCACATGTAGTCTTGTTTTATGACGCTTTTGTATGAATGCCATATAGAATTAAATGAATTATAGCGAAAATTTTCAAAACCAAGGAAGTCCATGATATTTTTTTATTGTTGCAGACGCCATCATCCAGGAAATGAAGATGCTGTTACTGAATAACTCGGTGGCTGGAAACATTATGGCCAGTCTACAGGGGTTTCCGAGGTCCCAGAATTTATCGCAGATGATAATGTACTCTGTCAAGGGCGCGATTTTCAACGACCTAATGGATTTTGCAATCAAAATGGAGTTTGGGGGTATCCCTCTCTCTCTCTCTCTCTCTCTCTCTCTCTCTCTCTCTCTCTCTCTCTCTCTCTCTCTCTCTCTCTCTCTCTCTCTCTCTCTCCCAAGACGTCTGACTATTCCTTTAATGAAACCAGTTAGAAACATAAGATATTAGAATGTACAACATTTATTTACATTATTAAATCATTTTTGCGGCTTAAGAATTTACAACGGCATTCTGAAAAACAACAGGCTGTTTTGTTTATTTTTTAAAATTTCATTTCAATGAATGTATTTTCACTGTTATGTAGTTATAATTAATTTTTAGTTGTGTTTGATTCGTTTCGTTCCGTTGGATTCGTTTCGTTTCGATTTTTGATTTGGTTTTGTTTTCATTGGTTTCGTTTCGTTTGCTTCGATTTCGTTTCGCACTTTACAGGCATCCCTTGTCTTCTGACTAGGATTATAGAGAACGATTTTTAAAGATTACATTATTTTTTTCAGCTTTACACAAACTGAACAGCTCATGGGGCTGGGTTCAGGGATTTCTCAACTTACAGACAAAAAAAAACTTATGTTTATCTACCCTATGCATGCCTTTCACAAAATATCTCTCTCTCTCTCTCTCTCTCTCTCTCTCTCTCTCTCTCTCTCTCTCTCTCTCTCTCTCTCATTCAAACACATCAAACTCTTTTCAGAGCTTGACGCCTTGGTGGAGAGGTTTTATTACTACGTGGAGCGCCGCTTCAGAGAGATGATCATGCACGGTGGGTCACGAGACACGTGGGCACCCAACTTCCTGGAGGAAATGCGTCACTTCCTGGTCAACCAGCCTGGGATTCAGTGTACCAGCCTAGAGAAGATGAAGTGGAACCATGCCTGGGTGGTTAATGAAACCAAAAATGGGTATTCTTGACTCGTACATATGACTGTTCAATAATGGGGGGAATCAATAGTTCAGGGGTGTAGATATAAATATTTTGAATAACTTACTTTTACTGTACCAGTAGCATAATGCTTCATTCTATTTGAATATTTTATTTCAGTTTTCTAGACATGGAGCAGACTGGGTACATTCACAGAGTAGGCCTCCGGATGCTGACTCGGTTGGCCTCGGAGTTCTACGGCAAAGAGTGGCCCAACTATGAGACTACTTTCCCGTATGACGCCATCATGAACTCCTTGATCGGCTACACTAAGCAGGTGATGAACGTCATGGCGGACTACGAGCGCAAACTCTTCAACAGCCCCCTCAACAGCGTCGAGGCAATCTTTGCCAAGTACCTAGGTATGGCGGTAGTTTAAGCGTAATGACATCAGCGTAGCCGACAAAATTTGTACTACAAACAAAACGTAAACGTATTTTGTTACAAAAAAAGATGGTAAATCAGGAAAATAATCATATTTTTCAAAGTTTAAGGTTGTTTGCACGTGAATATTTTGCAGTTATTATTTTTTTTCTTTCCTCAGCACCAGGACAACAGCAAGAGTTCCGACACATTATAAATTTCCTGACTTCCCCTCACCCCACACCCTTCCCTCCCTCACCTTACCCCAGCGGCTCACCTACAACAGGTACGATGTATGTTAATTCTGCGCTCTTTTAAAGCTTATCTACATCCATCAATTGTTTGGTGCTCTAACAGTCTGTTTTACTTGTAGATTGGAACACCATAAGGATTAAAGTTCAGGAAAGCCAGAGCTACCTGAAAAGGTGGGTATATGACGTCATCACTGAGAAGATCGGTCATTGTTCAGAATTGATCTCCAAATCTTTGACCTTTTATCAATTACATGTATATGCAAGTTAGAAATTTATTCTGTTACAAAGTTATTTTTTATAATAGTTTTGGCAGTTAATGAACACTATTTTTATCTTGCAATTTTTCATAGATTACTGTACATGTTGGAATCATCCACCGGAAGTCCAGACGACATGAAAAAGCTTGTGACGGAAGCAGTGACCCGACTGGACAGGCTTTTGAGTTATCTCCCCTCTAACACTGTTGTTTAATATGTAACTTTTTGTTGTTTTTTTTTTTTGGTACCTTTGTTAATAAATTATATTAATTTGTATGGAGATTTCACGAATTTCTTTGAAAAGTTACATATATCTTGTACTGAGAATCTACACCCAAGAGTGGTGAATGCAACATTTATATGTAACTTATCGAGCCCAGAAATGTTTCAATAAATGTAGCATTTGCTCAAAAAATATCGTTACTGGGTACCAGTTAACACATGGCACTACAGTGCCAGCTTAAATATGCCATGATGTTTGATCTTTTGCATTATTTGTGTCGACTGGATTAAAATACTGTAACATTATAATTGAAATATTTTCACATGTTTAAAATTTTCAAATTTTACAAATTTTAACAAAAGAATAACTTTTGATATTTTAATTTAATATTTGGAGTGGTAAAAGTTGTAAAACCCCAAGCGGGATTCAAACCCATGACTTACAGATTCGTAGTAAATCCTCTAACCCACTGCGCTACGCTCATAGCATCTTCCCAAGTCAATGGTGTATGATCCGCTGCCCTCTACATAAGGGTTTATGTAGAGCGGAGCGGACAATAATTACACTTGGCTTTATTGGGTTGTTTTTTTGTTTTTTGATAAACAGTACGTCACAACATGGAAGTGTTCCATACCACCTTAATTAACTGTCTACGCTAGATCTTTACTTAGTATTGAAAAACTCCCTCGTTAGACGTTAGTACTGCCAAGCCAAAGTACATGTAACTCATCCTGTCTTTCGGTCATCTGCCGCAAGAATTACCGACTGTTTTTGCTTCTGTCTAGCTACATTACATCTAGATGTGCAAAGAAAGATAACCCGATTCGAACAACAAAGAGGATCGATACCAGAAGAGAAAAAAACTTTCGGCCCTAAGAATATCTGTATGATATTACAACATGAAAACGATTTTGTTGCTTAAGATTTATGCAGATTTAATTAGAATGATTTAAAAGTCTATATACAGATGTTAGTGTAACAGTGTGTGACACGTTTACAATTTTAATCACTTTCTGACACATTTACTTTTAAAGATTACTTAATTACATGCTATGCTTTGGGTAAGCTTCATAGCAGAAACATAGTGTCTGATCGTGTTTCCTCGCAACTTTTATTTACGAGTATTCTGTCGTGTTGTAAATTTTAATTTACCTGGTCACCCCTGCAAATGTGTTCGGAATGTTTTCTTTATCGTTGCCAAGTATGTAATAAATCCAGAAGTGCTCGAATGAAAGTTTACGAGACTTCGCCGAGATTTGTTCAGTTCCTGTGAAATTTCGAGCGGAAGTATAAGTGTTCGGATAATATACTCAAAATACGCAAGAACTGGTCGTTTTTCATATCAAATCCTACTTTGATTTATGTTAAAACATCAAAATCTTTTAAGATGTATGTCTTATTTCACCATCTAGCGGTTATTTAAATTTAACGATGATATTCAGAACAGAGTGAACAGAGTTATCGTTCGTGTTCAACCACGTGTAGAGTGGTTGAAAATATAAACATTGGGTTGCTAAATAAAATCATAGCCATGTTTGATGCTTGTGGTGTGCAATACTATGTTTTTAAAAAAAATAATGGGTGAATGTTTTGCATAAAAATTTAGTATATCGAGCCATTTTCAAGGAACATTCTGCATAAAATAGTGTAGTCTCTTTCACTATTGATGTTATTACTAGGTCAGGCGCGGATCGAAAATAAATTCCTAGGGGGGATCTCTACTACGCATGTTAATTGTTGCAACAGCAGAAAAAAAAACCTATTTTTGTATTGTCACATTTATTTCTAGAACATATTTTATCCACCAATTAATGAAAATAAAGTTTAAAATCAATAAACGTCTAGAATTCATATTTGACAACAAGTACCTAGATTCTATAAAATAGACTATAAACACGAAGCACGATTGTTACTGCGAAACTAAGAGGGTCAAATAAAACCACGTGGTCTAAAATTTAAATGACGATAACATTCTCAGGGGTGAGGTAGCAGTATAAAAACAAAATTTGCAAAGGTAAATTCAAAATTTAATGTTGTTAACTTGAATACAGAGAATGGCGGCTCATTTAGCTCATTACCGACCGCTAATAAAAGGGCTTGATGACAGCACGGTAAGACGGACAGGGGTGTAATGCTATTTTGTCCTGAAGGAGTTGCAGATAAAATGGAAAAATCAAAGTTACAGAATTCGATGTAAATCTTTTTTCTTTTTTTTTTGTGGGCAACGTTGTACATACATCAGTGTAGAATTGTATGACATTATTAGATTACTCTAACTTTAATTTTATATGACCATTGAATAAATTTGAGATAAATGTGGCAGAGTTCACGTTTTATGAAAGGGAAACCTCCTTATTGATGTTTGAAAAAAAAACTGCCCTCCTGAAACAATACTTATTTAATCTTCACGTTTTGAGTCCGACAATTCCTTAAAAACTGCCATTTCCTATTTTAGTTTCAAAGACGCAGATTTTTTTTTTAAACATCTAACTTTTGGAGAAAAAAAATTAGGTAATATATATAGATAATTCAAGAATGTCAGAATAAAACGCTTTGTCATTGTGATAGTTTGCTTGCATGCTTAATTTATTTTCAACATTACTTACTGTGTGTAGTCCCCGTTTTAAACTTGAATTATAAACATTTCCTTCTGAACAAGAGAGATATTTCAAAACGATGTACGCAACAATGTGGCAAGTTTGTTTCCCCCCTTGTAATCAAAGAATCGGGTATACCTTTTTCAAAGATACATGTACAGGTTGTTAAAAGTAAAAAAATCATTACAAAAAGTATGAATCTGTGACAAAGCTCTATGTACGAATAAATGTCCACCCTTTTACTATAGAAATATGCGGTGATTATAATTACAACTCTGACGGGTTTAAAAAGCCAGAATCAGAAATATTCATGTGCTATTTTAAAGAAGTTGGACAGTAGGAATAAAATTGATATGTGTTAAGCTTTAAAAATACAGAATACCCGATATACCGCTATGGGCATCTTCCTAACTGTATTAATGAAAGTAGTCAAAGGTTACCGTCATCTATATAAATGCGCGTAAAATGTGTGAGTTTTTTCCTTGCATACGGAACATACCCGCTATGTAAATATTGTATACTTCGAAATGTGTCTATATTTAGATATGACTCTTCAAGCGGATATTTAATGGTCCTTTCCACGTTAAGTAATAATATCCCGCATTTTTAATTAATTATTTATTTATTATCATTTTTTTTGCAACACCTTCTTTCAACTGATCGTAGTACCCAAATAAAGTATGAATTTATATGATGTTCACAATGGACTTTTCAAAGTTTGCGCCAGCAATGTCTAGAATGGATTTTTTTTTTAAATTCTAGCTTGTTTGTACAGTCGACGAAGCTTCTTGGTGTTAATTGCTAAACATGAATTCACATGGTATCAGTACCTCCCCGACATCATAGAAGATTTAAAATTTATTAAAGAAGCTGAATTAAAGCATTCATAAAAAAAATATGGAAGTATGTAGACCAAGTTTTATCATTCTGAATTCATCATTTATCCACAATAAGTAAGTAAGTAAATAGTTTATTACAGTGACTTGATTATCACATAATAATTACAAAATTTATTTTACAGATAAAATGTCAATACACCCGGTCATCGGACCTATAAGACACTTTAAAATTGTTACTAAACGAATGAAATTTGCATGTTTTAGGGGTAATATTGTTTTGTCAAGTGTTTCTTTAATGGTTTATTTTAATAATTCATAAATAAAATAAGCAATTTGGTGGGGGTATTTGCAAATTAAATCAACGAAGAGAGTGCTAATAATTGGTAATATTTTGACTTATAGTTAAATTATATCCAATATTATAAAATAAATGACTTCGGCGTTTTAAAGAATGGACAATGTATTTATTATGCTTTTCAGTTTCAATTTCATTCAAGTCACATAATCCTCCGCCGATTCCTTTTTGTAGCGATCTGTTTCAATCCTTAGGGGAAAACATCACATCAAACATTACAATTTTGATTGGTGGGTATTGGGAGATCTAGCGTAACGTATTTTTAGACTGTAGCTATCCCCTTGGACTGTGAGCAGCGGAGTTATGAACTGACACAGCCCGAGAAAATACCGGAGGACTCGATCTAATAAATACCTAGCAGGTTGGTATAGCAAAGCGGAGTAATCTTTGAATCAAAAGAGTTATTTTGACAATCAATAGATAATTCAATTCTGATTATTTTTTCAAATGTCTTACATATGAATCATGTAGAATTACACATTTTTAAGCCATAAAACATATCATAAGTAGAAATGATCATCAACTTTTCCTTGAATTAATGTTATATGGTAGTCCTAATCATAAACTTTATATCACTGTTCAAATAGTTAAAGCAGTAGATACTGTTATTGCAGCAACAAAACGCATTTTGTAAATGTCTATGAAAATAATATCTAGTCTTATATATTCTTTTTAAACCGGAATCATATCTTTAATTTTTTTCTCTCTTTCTTATTATCTTCATTTGTATCTTTCTATAGTTTGAGTTATACTATCAATATTCAACATTTCAATTGGTTTATTTTGGTCTCCAATTAGAGACGAGACTAAAATCGTTCAATTCTGATTTTGTTTTATTATATATTCTTTATTTGCACAAGACATACATCTTATGGCATAGGTTATTACATATAAATATAGCAATATTGGAATAATGGTATGGTACATGAACATGTGAAGTTCATTGATAATGTATATAAAATAAAATTTTACTAACAGGCGAAGAAACCAGAGAAATTTTTCTTAATTATCATGAATATTGAAAGCTAGATGGAGATACTTCCCCAAATTACACAGTTCTTTAAAATTTTGAACACTTAATAATTGTATAAATTTGTATACAGAAGGTTTTTTCCAATAATATTTCTTAATATATTTTACTCGGATTTCTCTATACTGCTGACATTTCAAAACAAAATGGAATTCATCTTCAATATCTGAACAAAATTTACATAAGCGTCTTTCTTTTGGTACATTAGTGTGTCGTCCACTTTCAATTGCAAGTCTATGAGATGACAATCTAATTCTTGTAATTTGTTTCTTATATTTAGAAGGTATTGATTTTGTTAAATAATATTGTAATGAAAACTGGTCAATAATATGCTTGTAAAAATAACATCGAGATGAGGAATTAATTATAGTTTACCTGATATATCACCCCGGTTGTTCTTTGTTCAAAACATTTTCTGTCACTGGGGCCTTAAAAAATACCCCTAGTAAAGTAAATACTTTTCAAAGCTCTTCTAGCAACATTTGTTGTAATGTTTGATAATTAACAGAGGCTAAATTTTGAAATGGCAATTGGTTTCAATGATTATATTTCGATATTTTGACGAATTTTACTTTTCAAATTAGCATTTGTAAATTCACTTTAGTCTTTTGCATGTCACAGTAGTTTGTTTATTAGATGATAACTCGCGAATGAAAGTGTGAATTGGATTGCACTGACGTACAAATTATCAGTACATGCAACAACACCACACGTCCAAAGTTGGCAGCTTTTGTACTTTTTGGAGTACTCGAGAACACATTTACATGGTTTTATACCAGAAATTTTAAAGTGCATTATTTATTTTAAAAGTATATGTCTCTTTAAAATACATAAATGTGTATTTGTTTAATGAAGATATATACACCCAATGAAGATTATGAACTCTGTTAAATGATGATAGCGTTTAGGACTTTGATTCATTTTTTTTTATTGACTAGATTGTTTTTTTTAGTTCAAAATCTAGTTGTAAAAGTGTTAATTTCGATGGTCACACCATCGAGAGTGAAATAGGTTGAATTAACAGCTCTGAAATTAAAAGTCTTTTGTTGTTTTACTCATTCGAACAACCTGGAGTTGAGAAGATATTAATTGACCAACGTAGCACAATACCCTCATCCCTCGGGCCAACTCGTCATCCATGCGAAAATCTCACTTATCGCATGTTTAGAATATTTGATCCCTAAGGTTACAACAAATTCATTTTAAACATGACAATAAAAAAGGAGCAAAGCATCTATAGGTTTTATTAACGGTCAAATGGTCTTTCGTTTAAAATAACGTATAATAAAATCAGATTTGACTTTCTTGAAATTATCAGTCAAGTTGAGTAAAAGGAAACTTTTTTTTTTTAAATTGTGGTGTTGTGTTTTTGGTTTTTTTTTACTTTAAATTATTCATTTTTTATTTAACGTTAGGCCTACCAGTGTATAATTTATCGATTTTTATTCATTTGTAAAGTCTGTAGATACATTTAATATTCTTTTTGTTTTGTTTTACAAAGAATGTGTTAATGATGGATATAGGGGTAATAAAAGTCATGTTTACTATAAAGTCTATGATGGACAAGTCGTGGCCTGGGGAATGTTTCTTGTCGTCAACGTGGTAACGATTTGACCCGGAACCCTATTTTACGAACGATCTGCTGAAATACGGCATTTCCGTTTCACAATATTCGTCATGCGACAGGGAACGTCAACTTGTATCAACATTTAATATTTACAAGCAGTATCGTCGTAACAGTCAACTAGAGGTAAAATAAGTAAAATTTTGTTTTATTAGCATTAATTATGTTTCAAACATGGTGCCAATTGATTGCTCTGGACATCTGCCAAATTCGTAACAGCCTAAGATTGCAGAATGGGTTTTTGTTTTCGTTCACAATAATTGACTATGTATTACTGCTCGGAACAGTTTTGATATGTGCAGTAGTAATTGCATATATACAGTTTTAGAGAATTTGCAGTGATCTAAAACCAAATTTGTAAGTCTGAAAAATAAGTCAATGACTTTGCTTTGCTAATTCTTTCATCTTGGCAAGCATGTAGAATTTTTGTACTGTGATTTTTTCATAGATTTCGGTGTGGTATGAAAAGCTTAGAATCTTGTTTTATAATTGTTTGTTAGCAGTTTTTATGTGATATCTCAGTTACTTGGCTGTAGAATTCAGTTTCGTGCTGAAAAAAATTATATAAACAAGAAATATTTGCATTAATAAAGTAAAAATATCTATATACAAACTATATGTGTATACTGTATGACATGACTTATGCCACATATGGTTTTTGTCATTAAATTGAAAATTTTTAGTGAAATGACCATTTCGTATGTGGTATAACACTATAAGTAGGGAAGTTATTTATTTATTTATAGTGACATGTGTATTACCGGTATATACAATTTCAAATGTAATATCAACAGAAACAAGCACAAATTTAACACCCTGTACAACCTTCTTTTTCTTATAAACAATTGTTTTGATTGGCATACATAAACTCATTGCAATTTCCAAGAAAATCTGTTTCAGAGAAAACAATCTTGAAGCTCTTTGATCCTTGGCTTAAAGTATTGTTGTCATTTATACTGTTATAAGGTGTTATCTGTTTTTAATACAATATACATTATTTGAAATGAAATTTAATCATAGGATCCAGGCGTTTTACAAAGTTTTAGCTTGCTTGTCCAGCATTTATCGAAATATTCAGGTTTTTCATAAAGGATTTTTCTTAAGACAATTTAGGTTGGATTGAGACACTTTCTTTACACCTGAAGCACTGTTTTTGTCTGTAATACAATGTCTCATTGAGGATCAAACAAATCTTTATTCTGTTTTGAATGTTAAGGGGTTTTTTTTATTTCTATTTTAGACATAAACAAAAAGAAATGATTATGATAATTATCATATAAATTCCTTTTTTGTTTAAAGGGTTTTTAAAACAAAACCAAATCATGATTTTTCAACATGATCTTTTAATTAGTGAGTTTAATTTGAAGTTAAAATCTACACCCAATGAAATGCTGAGATGTCCAGATAAATACAGTTGCACCTGAATTATGATGATTTTGAAGATCAGAGTAACTTACTGACATGCAGTACCTTTGATAGAATGAGTTGTATATTTACTGTGTAGATAGAAATATTAAACTGTTTCTTTGAAATATTTCTTATTCCCAAATATCATTTGAATATATGACTACATACTATAATTTGTGCTGGGAAAACCCTGTACATTTATTTTGAACCAGATGTTCCTTTGTTTTGTATCTTGACAAATCTGAATTTGATAGAATTCTTACAGCTGTTGCTCCAATGTCTCTTTTGAGCTTTGGTTATGATATCCTGCATATGCAGTGATTGATTGCTACATGTAAATGCATTGGCAGGTGTCTGCATTATGTATCACATTAAGTGGTACCTAGTTAATGGTTATGAATGGAAAATCTGCTTTTGATGACAAATGATAAAGGAAGGCTTTTGCATAATCAAGCTTCCTTGTGGGATCTATTTTCTACATTTACGTATTGTTACCTGAAAACTCAGGTACCTGTAATTAGCAAGTCATTCACCGAGACTTCACTGAGTTTGCAGTGTATTCTGCCTTTTATTCTCTTTTTTTCTTTTTAAACTTTCTTGATTCTAGTACACGTAATTGCAAGGGAGATATTTGCTTTATGTTTACATACATGCTGTTTGGTATATATGCATAACTGAAATGAGTTTTTGTAGTTATGTTTAAACTTTTTTGTAATTTTTTATTTCATTATGTAAAAAAAACCTGGTATTCTATGTACTACTAAATGCAATATCCCTGTCAGAAATGAAGCCAGTGGCACATAGAAGTTATTCATTTTATCAAATCTGTTTGAGAGCTGTATGTGCAGAGGTTCATTGTGTCATATTTGTCCAGGATGCCTATTTTTAGTGTATTGTTGGCCTTGGCGGAGGAATTGTATGTAACACAATGCGAACTTTAAATTCTGTGTTTGTTAAACAACCCTTATCATTGGTATGTGATATGGCTCGATTAACTATTCAGTCATTAATGATCTTTTTTTTCCAAGACAGGGAAGGTATTAATAAGAATACCCAATGCATAGTAGATGCAAGTTTCAATGGAGCATGTTACAAGTACATACATTGTTTTCCTGTGAAAACGATCCTATAATGACACATGTGATGATACATATATCAGTTCTTATTACCTTATTAAGGACTCTATGTCATTGGTAGCAGTAAAATCACTTGATAAAACAACATTGGCATTATATCCCTGTGAATTGTGCCAAGGAATGATGTTCATTGGGATCAGAGCAGTCGGAACCAGTGCGGGTGGGAATTATCCAGACTGGATTTTATAAGGTAAACACTGAACCAGTGAGGATGGGAATGATTCTGGCTGGAAAGTGTAGGGTGGGCACTCTGTTCACGGCCCGGACCAGAAGCTGTCGGGGTGGTCAGTGAACCTGGGCTGAACAATCATTTGTTATTGAATCATCATAAAGATGTTTACAGTAAAACAGCACATACATATTAAGTATAATAACCCAAGCTACAGGATTAAAATGATGTTTATTTTTGTTGGTAAATACATGAACTTAATATTATTTTGATATTTGGGGGGTAAGGATGGGGATGGGGTGTTTTATTTTGTAATATACCACTGATCAGGTACACGGCAGATCTAAGGAAGTGTTGGAATCTATGATGTACAATGTTCACAGACAATGAATGTTGTTGTGACATAGTTACAAATCTAATAATAATGGACATTGACTACAGGAGGACAGAAGACTTTGTATAGTACGGTGTTTGTAATTGGGGAGAGGAGTGTTTGATTTACATAACACAGTATACACACAACATAGACTGTTAACACAGCCTTACATAAATGAGCTGCCCATGTCATGTTACTCTGGTGTTTATGTCACTCCTGATAGAGATGACTTGGTTGATAGGGAGCTAGGTCAGATACCTCCACAGGAATTTCCCCTCTAAGACGTTTCTGTCTGCCGCCTGCCCCCTGGATGTTTGTCAACATGCATGTGATGTAATGGCTAGGCTAGGGTGGAGACTGTAAGAACGGGTGACCTTAGCATTCAGGGCCCAGAGTGACTGCCCTATTCACCTGTTCAAGGTGTGTCCTACTCACCTGTACATAACTCTAGGTATGGTCACCAGTGTGCTCTAAATTGTTTTATGTAAGCAGATTGACTTATTCATCTTTTCTTGTTACCATGTGTTTGAAGACCGATGATAAGGATAAAATAAATCCATATATATCTAGATTTGATTATTCAGCAGTAAATCTACATGATCTATAGAGGAGTAATTAAGGAGGGTTTTTTGGTTTATTTTTAACTGTGATGTCAATGTCAACTTTTAGTTTTGATTACACATTTAATAAACAAATCAGCCAAATTTGAATTGTATTTGGACAGTCAATGTTTACAGAAGTGTTCATTTAAATTTCACTCCAGTGCTAGAATTCCTCGATCAAAGTCCAATTCCAAAACTGGCCTACTGTGCTAAATTGGAGGAGAGATAAGTCCCCCTGCTTCTGGGTGAAGGGTATAACTGTTCCCCACTAGGGCAGACCTGGGGTGTATCGGTAGATGACACCATCTTATGTCAATTTGTTGTACACTAGGGATGGCTTGGGCACCATCTTGTGCATATATGTATTGCACTTGTGTGTCCTTATTTGATCATACCACTAGTATGTGTGTATTTGTCTTGTTTATTGATAATTCACAAGGGAATAAAAGATGAAAGCTGTATGTGAGAAATATGCAAGCAATTCTATTCCACCCACTGGTTTTTCATGCTCAGTTTCTTATAGATTGCAGATATGTAATGAACAGTTTTACAGATCGGTGTGTTAAGAGACTGGTAACTTTACTGTCCTATTACGCAAGACTTTGGAGTTTGAAGGTTCAGGCCCTGTATACTAGTAGATAAGGACCATCTTTAACCTAGATTAGGATTATCTGCTGGGGATTTATGAAATCAGACGGTTTGACAGCAGGTAAGATGACCGGCGACACATGCTCATTTAGACTTTTGACGGATGTTTTGTTATACCGTAATAGAAGCAGAACAAAACACACACTAGAAACTGCTCACTACATGTGTATTGGAGTAAGTGTGTCAAGTTGTTTGAAGTAGCTGAGTGTACGATAATTGACAGTTAGCTGAAGACTGTGTTAAAATAATTAACAACATAACAATAAATTACAAATCTGTAGGCTAGAGTATGCTAATGAAGTGGCTGCAGGATGATTGATATTGAAGCAATGTCTTCCATTCTGTGGGTGTATGCCAAAGGAACCGGGTCTGAATTTTCCAATATTCTATAGGTACTTGTGATGTATATGAAAATAGATATTAGGAACATTGTAGAAAATTAAGAACATTGTGGAAAATGGTCATTTTGGAAATGGAACATGCTTAGGAAAGAGAAACCGGATCAGAAAAGTTCTGATTCAGAATAAGGTGTGAATTTTTGGATTGTATTAGTTTATGCTCTCTAGGAGTTGCAGTCTTACTATTTGATGTCTTGTAAGTTCTCTCTCATTTTAATTAAGCGTAACAGATATTCTGCATGTATAAGCGGATGGTTACATATTGATATTTTTGCTGCCAGAAAGAAGAGTTTTATGCCTCATTTTGTTCTGAGAAGAAAGAAGGCAGCAGTTAGAAGTGTGTATAATGAGAGTGACTATGAAATACAGGAAAAAGTACACAGTAATAATCCCTGGTCTCTGTATGATCCCGTCCACAGTAATACTCTCTGGTCTCTGTATGATCCCGTCCACAGTAATACTCTCTGGTCTCTGTATGATCCCGTCCACAGTAATACTCTCTGGTCTCTGTATGATCCCGTCCATACACAGTAATACTCTCTGGTCTCTGTATGATCCTGTCCATCTGGTCTCTGTATGATCCCGTCCATCTGGTCTCTATGATCCCGTCCATGCTTCAGGAATTAGCATCAGCTGTCTACATAGATGCAACATAGTCCCTAATCCAATCCCACTGAAAGATTCTCCAGTCCCTGCAGCTCTACATCCTTGTCCCTATATAATCCAATCCCAAAATCCCACAGAAAGATTCTCCAATCCCTGCTGCTCTACAACGTTGTCCCTAATCTCATCCCAGAGTCCCACTTATAGATTCTCCAATCCCTGCTGCTCTACAACGTTGTCCCTAATCTCATCCCAGAGTCCCACTTATAGATTCTCCAATCCCTGCTGCTCTACAACGTTGTCCCTAATCTCATCCCAGAGTCCCACTTATAGATTCTCTAATCCCAGCTCTACAACATTGTCCCTAATCTCATCCCAGAGTCCCACTTATAGATTCTCTAATCCCAGCTCTACAACATTGTCCTTAATCCCATCCCAGAGTCCCACTGAAAGATTATCTAATCCCAGCTCTACAACATTGTCTTGAATACCATCCCACAATCCCACTGAAGGATTCTCTAATCCCAGCACTACAACATTGTCTTTAATCCATTCCCACGGTCCTCTTTAAAAGATTCTCAAATATCAGCTTTATATCATTTGTCTTCAATCCCATGCAACAGTCCTTTTCTAAAAAAAAAAAGTACAGTTCAAAGTCCTATCCTATCGTTTCCTCTGGATCATATGCTATGATGAAATGAAAATTGAGATGTCATAAATTTCAAATTTAACTTGACCACTAAAAAGTAGATTTAACTTGGTGAATTCATAGAATTGATCAAAAAATGCTTGAAGGGTTTTTTGTTGATTTTAAATTTGAATTCATATATTTTCTACCGTAATTTCGTATTCCACAATGGTTGATTTACATATTTTCTAACATTCAAAATTATACATGCTGTACAAGGGGAATTTTTTATGATGCAACTTTAAAGGTTAATTTACTAAGAGAAATGTTACTGTGGTATATGATATATATTTATGGAAAAAGTAATTAAAACTGTCTGTCATTAATATATTATATCACAGTTAACTCTTGTGGCATAGTTAACAAGCAATATTAAGTTTTAATTTGATATTTTATTATTCTTGTAAATAACACCAGAATTTAAAAAAAATTGCTTATACAGTATTCTTTTCTTGTCGTTTCCATTTCTTGATGATTAACTTCCTGTTCTTCTTTGATCTACAATATTTTCTTCTAGCTCTTCTTCTTTTAGTTTACATTGTACTTATGTTGGACTGTAAACAGTGATGATAGGGAAGAGAGCAGGGTTTGGTCTCTGAGTGACAAATCTGGAGATGACATTGCATGTATGTCCCTCCTCTTTGTGAAGTAGACACGCTGGTCTCCGATTTGGTTTGATTTATATCACTATTCTTCAAGGATTTAGTGAGGATTTCTATATGAATATGATTGATGATTTTTTTCCTGATAAGTCGAGCACAAGAAAGCTATTGTGTCTGTAAGAAAGCTATTGTGTCTGTACTGTTGTATAGGTAATTAAGATAATAAAAAGTACAGGGATAATGGTCGATGTACAGTGTATAGTGTGGACCCCATTAACGCAGCCCAACACAGCCACAGAATAATGGCGGCATGTGTGCACTACATAATGTATTCCAGCATTATGATCATCTTGTGATATACTCTAAAGATTTAATTCTTTCATAGTATGAAACTTTCTGTTTGCTTATTTGATATTTTTGATTGATTTTTTAGTGTAAGTTAATACATTAGCAACATGCTACTGAAATATATAATTAATTTCATCAAAGTAAAGCATAAGTTTTCTGTTTTGTCCAGTTTCTTTTATATTGATCAAAAACAATATTGTATGTATATATGTACGGTAATTCATGATTAGGCCACCTTTTGAAATTTCTGTTATGTCATTTCTTTATTTGGGAAATACATGCGTGGACTTCAGCGACTATTTTTAAATCCAAAAATTTAAAATCCAAAAAAATCTAATAATGCATGTAGATTGTGGAGGTTTGATGATAATCTTGTTCTTTGTGTTTGCAGAACGCAGACCCTCACTAGAGGGAGGAAGAGAAAGTTCTGGAAATTGACACCACCACACAACCCCACCCCCGAGTTCTCCCTGTGTCTCACAGGTGAGACCACCACAAGTTCAAGACGCCGTCCGATCTCAAAGTCCAGATTGTATATAAAGGTAAGCTAGTTAGGCTTGTTGTTGTTATGTAATGCTACTGTTGACACACTAGGTGGTCTGGGACCTGTATACCATTGTATAATGTGATTATCTGTTTACCAACTCCTTAACTGGCTTATTGTGTACACCAACAAGCAGGGTAATAAGGTCTAGTTTGATACACTGGGTATTTAAATTAGCATGTAACTGTATTTTCTCAGTAGATCATGGAGTTGATAATGATAGATAATGTGTTGTCATTATTGCTTGCTGTCAGTCCCCTGAGTTTTGCACAGTCCATGTGATATTTGTGTATCCCAGCTCTTCAGACTGTGTGCTTGGTTGAGTTGAGTGAAGGAGTTGTTAATGGCTTGCAGTCTTGTAGCTGCTCCCCATGGTAGTTTAGATGAATAAGAAGCCTGGACATGAGAATAGTTATAATGATAAGCAGTTGGTGCTATAGCACCATCAGATGTAGAGGTAGGTCATTGAAAGTCGGACAAAATGGCTAGTGTCAAGGTCACGTTTTTCAAGGTGACTAAGGTCGTAACTCTGTAATCTGTATAGGACCCCACCCAAACTACCCCCACCCACCCCACCACCATTTATCAGAAGTTTACATCAACATTGCTCTGTTTCTGTGTATCTGACTTTTTCTCACTGTAAGTAAACCTCAAACAGTGGCTGGTAGAAGTTGCAACACAATTTCAAGCATTTGTCACATTCAGCATGTGACATGCTATATATATATACTTGTGTATAATATAGGTTTCAGATTCAAATAAAACTGATGGTATATTTAGATATCAGTGATTTTATTAATAGAGATAATAACTCTTCAAGGTTACCTATTGGGTTTGAAAAGTTAGATGTAGAAAGTTTTGGATTTTAACAATTTCATTGTATGAATATCTTAGTTTAAGAAATAACATTATGAACAAGGACTTTTATGTACTACGTATACTCTAATCTTTTTTTTACTTTTTTAAGTGGAGATTTCACTTTGTTGTCAAGATTGAAGAGGAAAGATATCCTAATTTTCACACTACTGCAAGAAATAGGGAAAAATAGAACCATAAAAACCAATGTTTTTTCAAGTGACGGTGCTATGTAAACACTGTAAGATTACAGAGATAATTTCTTTAGTGTAAAATCTCACTCTCATTGCCCCCATAGTATGTGTAAAACAGGGAGAATTATCGTCATAAAGAACTAGTCTCCCTACCCAAACTTCATCTACTTGTGAAGGTAGTTTGAATTAACCAGTAGGATTTAGAGGGTCGGTACCAATGACACAAGGATTTCTCTCAGGGAATACTCCTTGGAGAGGCAGGAATGAGGGCACCTTGCTAGGACCCAATCACTGAAATCAACAGTGGGCTTGTCCTTGATTAGTGACTTTTGATAATCATTCTGATGAATCTAAGGTAGGCCTGATACTGTCTCTATCCAAAATACTGTTGTTCTGTATCAGAAATATAATTAGTATTTTGTACCCTTGATTTTTGCTTTACAACTGTAGAAAATTGGGTTCTCACGTTAGCAATTAACTTGTTGTCGCATTTGTATCTGGGGTAGATCACATGCTATTTTTAATTGGATTATGTTTCATATCAAAAATCAATATCAATTCTTGCTTTGCTAATTAATGAATGCAGTCACAGAAATAATGTTGTGATCGATACAAAGGTGTAAACTGTCCTATATTTCTACAGTGAAGTAAACCCCACGAAAACCTCTACCATAAGTAATGGCTTGGGGTAAAATGCTGACGATGGACCCGCCACTTTGGAGGGTCCAGAGTGGAGGGGGTGGAGCTTGGTGTGTCAATCTTAATTAGGAGTCCGTTTAATCTGTCATTCCAATTTCATCATGCACCTAATAGCTAAAACATTTGGGTTGTTTTTTATAAATTTAAAAAATGGGGCGGGGTAGGTCCTAACATTTAATGATTTTCGCAGCTTCAAATGAACTTTATCAGGATACATAAATTACTCTATGTTTGTGTAACAATTATTCTGAGTCCAGTGAAACTGGGAACAGGAAGTAATTGGGTCAAACGAAAAACACAGTTATACATAGATCAGTATTTAAAAGTCGCATACATCCCCCATCCCCTTTAGAAAAAGAAAGGAGGAAACGGCTCTAAAACAAGATGTAGGAATTAACCTCAGATGAATGTATGTCAACCTGCATGACAAAGAATACAGTAAATTAAATGCAACAAGACATGGCAATAGATGAGTGATGCATGGTGTATCAATCTGAAGTTGGGAGTCTATATAAGTATATAGTGCATTTGTCTGTGGGTCTAATTATAATGTACACAACTGACTACTTGCATGTGTACCACTGGTTAATGATTGCGTACATTTTATGTAATTTTGCCAGTATTAAGGGTTTGGATTTTTATATATATATATATGTATATTATATATTTGAATTAACCTGCCATTCTTTGCTCTATTTATATTCTGAGTTCTGAATTTTCTCTGTTGACAGAGGGACAGTTTATGACGTAGCATTATGGCTCTGCATGGAAGAGATAACCATGAGGATCTGGTGAGTACTGTATTCTCTCTACCTCAGACCACTGCTGGTGGGTAGTACCGCCAGCTAATACAGTCAGCTTAATCTGAAAAATAATTGAAGACAATTCATTTGGAAGATCTATTTTTGATAGACTTCAGCAGAATCCTTTAATATGCTCTTAAAATAGTATACATGTACTTAATTGACTTAAGAGTAATGTCAAAGGATAACTTGTTCAGTATCACTCAACATTTTGGTAATTAGCACCTGTCCAAAGACTCGTTCATTGTTACATAGAGCAGTAGGGTTTCAGTTCAAGAGTCATCAGATATTCAGGGACTTGATTTCCATAACATATACATTAGATCTTTATGATCCAGTGGCAATAGACTTAATAAAAAAATATGAGCAAGATCCTGGTAGAATAATGATTAGATCCGGGTAGGAGAGCTTAAGGTTCCAACAAAATGTAGATTGCAATTCAAAGGCAGTCTTCTACGCATTTTACACTTTGCGGACTAAAAGAATGATTTTAAAACAATAACAAAAAAAGATTCTATAAGATTTGAATATTCAGTGTAATTTTTGTTGTTGTGCATCTACAAGGATGTCCTTGGTAGAGGCTTGCCTTCTATTATTTTTTGTTTTTGTAGTGATCCAAGTAGACAAGTAATGTGAGAGAGATCAGTCCATGTTTTAAGAAATTCCTAATCTTTGATGCCCCCCCCCCCCCCCCTCATCCTGTGTATTTCTTACAGATAAAGGCTTTAGCAGTATCTTACTTTGACATGTTTTGTTTTCCTTTGATACCGCCCCTGAAGACACATAAGCATTGATTGAGGACATAGACCCCTATAATCCTTTCTAACACGAAGTATTACAGCTCCGTGATTATCTCGGTCAAAGTCACAGAGGTCCGACTTTGTTGGAACTGCAGCAAAATTAACTCCCATCTGTTTTGTATTCCTAAATTGGGTACATCTTTAAGACTCTTTTAATGAAAAGGTCAACTATCTTATCAATTCTTTTAGCAGATTAACTAGAGCCTTTTCAGATTGATTTAAAATCTATGTGACATCAATAAACCAACTCTGAATGAGTTTCTTTCAGTGTTAGGTCGGCAGCCTCTAGCATGAGATAATATGAATTAACTAGGGCTTTCTATGACTGTCATCAGGATGTTGCCTACTGGAAAAACCAGGCCAGTCGAATCGGTCAGTGAATGCCTGCCCTGATGGCTTCATTTTTTTGCCTGCATGGTCCAATCCCACTCCTCAGCTCCCGTTCAAATAGTTTATTGCACTTTGGTTGGCTGTGTACCTGTGTTGTTTTGGTCAATAGATGTGTGATTTCATCACCTCTTGATAAAAGTAATCAGGTTGTAAGGAAATAAACAGTGCACTACTAAATCCACAGAAGCAATTAATAAACAAGCCATCATACAGTGCTCACCTGTTGGGGAGTTGTAAGAATTAATTAGGTGATTAATTAGGCAACTTTGGAATGTGTTTGTGAGTCGGAGGTTGGCCACATGCAGTAGGTGTGACGTAGAACCAGGTGAAACAAAAACCTTTTTGTTGTCAAATTGACATAGATTTACAACAGTTTATTCAAGATGTTGGACTCTTCTGTATTTTAAAAGACAACAGGTACCGGCCAAGATCCGGTGTAACAAGTCGTAGTGATAGACAGAGTGGTGGTTGGTTAATCATTTCTCTGTGATCCACAGTTGTAACAGGTATAAAGATATCATAAGGACCTATTTTTCTCTATAGGTAAGACCATTGTACAGTGTTTAGCAGATTTTGAGAGGTTTTACTTGCCTAATTGAGAAAGTTATTACAGAATAAGTTTGATGTATTTATACTGCTGTGTATGATTTAAAATTCAATGCAATTTAAAATGTATATTTGGGGAGTGGGGGGGGGGGGGGTGTCTGTAAGTCAATAGTTTTATATGTTGGACTTAATCCCAAGGTAGAACTTTCATAGTACGGGGAACAATTTCTGTAGAGGTAAGACCAATGTACTAGTGCCAAGAAGATATAAGAATTTCTACATGTTTAATTTGTTTACATGAGAAAATTATTAGAATTTTTAGAAATTTTAAAAGTAAATTTGATGTTTTGTAATGTCTTATATATTACCCAATGTATTTTTACTTTTTAAAAGAGGAAATAATTACTTCGAGATTGTTTAATATGTACATTGTTAAATAAGATCATGTCAAGTATTAAAATAATCTGGGAAAGTTAATAACTGACTCTATGGCTTATATATCTCCCTCATTTACATGACCCAGTATATCAAATGTATATATTAAGAGAGTTTGTATATACATCAAAGAGGGAGAGAGTGATAAATCCCATGTAATGGATGGTACCTACACCCTACATCTAAGCCATAAAATATGATGTAAGACCTCAGTAAAATTCTACTCAAATAAGCAGACGGATGGCCTGTCAAATTTTGATCACGGCTTCTGTGTATTACCAGTTTATCAGAAACGAAGTCTTATGAGCTTTTCAAGTCCTTTTTATCTGAAGGTCAGTCAATTCTCGAGAAGTTTGTACGAGTTTTGACTCTTCATAAGGATATGTTTGTGCATGGAATCAAAGCTACTGTGCAATTCCTTTATTCTCTGTTGAGTGTCATTTTTTTGTGGGCTTGTTTACCAAGCAACTACTTTTTGTTACTCATCTGTCAAGAAACTGAATTTATCTCTAAGTAACCACAAACTATGAATATGTACTAATATTGCAAATTATGATCTATAAACAGACTCTGCATTGACATTTATGTCTATGGTGTTGACTATTTAACATCACAAATATTTTGTTATTAAAACCTTTCAATCAAAATTGAATTTTGAAGCTTTCAAATAATCAAATTGTGTTCATAATAGAACTAACCACAGCTGCTTAAACAGCAATGAGTGATCAGTCTCCCCGCAATATCAGCCCCACAATGACTGTTGTGTCCCTCTTCTTTCAGAATTATGATGGGAATCAGTCGGTAGCCCCCAGACAGGCGAACTCGACCTCGTTCCTGCTGGATCTGAACTCGGACTCTGCAGCCGACCACTCTCACTCTGCCCCAGGGCTGACCCGGTCCCCGACCTCCCCAGAGATGCCCCGTCAGGGTCACACTTTGGATCACATCGTCGACTTGTTCGACGACGTCCAGAAGATTTTTGAGCGGTACCCACGATTCGACGTCAACGATCTGTCGGCTGGTTCCGAGTTGTTACCGTCAGAACATGTGACTTCTCGAGATGGAGATCGGGTTATTCCTGCAAAAGATACCACGTTGTTTACAGACGAAGATTTCAGTAGTGAGTATTTCAGATAGGCCAAGCGTTTTAATAACTGGGCCCTAGCTTCCTAGTCTGTCCTATATGTAATAAAAAGTTACTCCAACCGAACTGGATATTAAGAGGACGGGGTGGTAGTGGCCATTTTTTAGACTATTTTTATCTCACTGATACAAAGAGCCCTGTATGAAGATATAGGGAGATATTCAAATTTTAAAGCTTAAATATATGGAATTTTTCTTTACTAGATGATAGCTTATGGCCAAAAACATATTTTAAAATTTTAAGGTAGATCTGCCTGATGTGTTATATGTGGACCATCCAGCCTAGAAGAATTAAGCACAAGCTTTTAATGTCTTACTTTGTTATGATAGAGAAAAGTTTTTCTGAAATACATATTACATAGGTTTTTTTTTATCATTAATACTGCATTAATAGTAGCATTAATTGATCTTATTTTGACTTTTTTAGGCCATCGCAGCAGTTCATTCCCTCATATTCACCATCCTCTACGACCTCTTCGAAGCAAGTCACAGAAAAATGTCCGTCATGCTGACCATCACCACAAAAAAAAGAAGAAGAAAAAGAAGCGAAGGATGCATGTCAACAAAAGCTTCCCCTCCAAGATGGCCGTGCAGTCTCCCCCAATTCCAGAGGACAACGAGGAAGAGGTAGTGAGAAATAAAGTGTTGTTAGATTGATATGTCGTACATTTCATCTCAGAAGGCCGTGTTTTAGAAATGAATGGAAATATGAACTGAATTGCATCATTATATTTTCATTTATTATGTAGATTTTGTCAGTTATTATAAGTTATAACGATAAATACATCAGTGTGTTGAAATTTCATGACAAGCAATGATAATATTTGACCAGAAATTGATCAGAATACCGTTGATTTATCATACTGCTGTTATATCAAGATACTAATATTTCGTGCTGCTGATACCGTATTTTTCGGGGCATAGGCCGGTATTTTTTTCCTCCGATGAGCGAGCCCCGGCCTATCCCCCGGGATCGGCTATTCTTAGACTCAAAGTTAAAAAAATTTAACAGTAAAATATAAAATCCACTGTTTTTATCCGTTGTACTGTTGTAGCAATTTATTATGAGGGTTGGTTTTTTTCATCCGTTTGAACTATTGTTCGATAGTTGTTCCGTTGATAATTTTTGTAATGACATCGTGAGTAATAAAATGTACAGTACTGTACAAGGTATTTCTTTACAATCCCAATCAAAAGAATTTTTTTCCCACGTTCGTGTATGAACCCTGGAAACTATTATTGCGTAGTAAAAAAGAAAACGAAACCGAGTAGAATGTAATATGACGGAATTTTGGTGAATTCTTCATGTCTGCGTTCGTAGGAATCACTGGTCTTGGGTGTAGAATAAATCAAATGCTATGTGTTTTTACAATTAATTTTCTGTTGGATGAAATAACGGTACTCTGGTGTCGTGTGTATATACAAAGGTGTGAAACCCGTGACTAAAACACAGCCTGGGGGCACGTAGCCTAGTGAACACTTACACTTCATTGCATTAACTGTGTTTTTAACATTACAACTTCTCTGCATAACGACAAGTCACTATTTAATTAATTAATGGAAAGAACACAAATGTTTGGTATTTCGTTTTCTCATTCATAGCGATTACGGGGGATAACTCTATTTGAATATGAAACCACGTGTTGAGCTAATGGACGCCATACCCCGTATTTACAAGTAGCTTTCAAAGTATAACTTGATTAAATGAGATTTAGCAATAAGGTATTGATAAAATATAAAAGTTTTGGTAAAATATTATACTTAGTTCTACCAGACAGAACCACGGAGGTTGGTGTTGCAATTAAATTTATACTTTGTAAAATTACGATACACAACGATACACCGACGAATACGGAAGAGACCAAACAGCCACAAAACACAGATTAATTTTTAAAAATTGCTTGAAATATATATGTTAAGCAACTTTAATAACTTTGATTACTCTTTTGACTTTCTACATCGATATTCTGAAAGTATATACTTAATACGGTGACTTTCTTAATCATCGGTCATACTTTCACTATAGTAATCATCGATTGAAAATCGGCTTATCCCCCAATTAGGCTAGTCTAAGGATTTTTCTTGAATTTTGTCTAAAAATTAGCAATTCGGCCTATGCCCCACTTAGACATATGCCCCGAAAAATACGGTATATTATGCTGCTATTATTTCAAGCTACTGATTTATCATGCTGCTGATATTTCATGCTCATGATGATTCATGCTGTCTGTTTTGTTTCAGTACACTTCGGACTCTGACAGCGATTCCTCCCTCAGCCGACGCAACAGCACTGCCAGTCAGGACTTCGCTGATGGACCCCTGGTCATCACCGAGATTGGTGACATTGACAGGAGCTCATCAGTTGACCTTGACAAAGCTCTCGGGGACGTCCCCTTAGAGCCCTCCTCCCCCTCACCCAGCAGCCCTCAGCTAGTGGTGCCTGTCAACGGAACGCCCAAAAAGAAATCCTCTGGTAGAAAGGTACACTAGACTACAGAAAAAGATTTGATGGTTGTTCTATTGATAATATTTCACAAGTGAAACATTGCTGCTTTTGTATTTTTATGATTTGTAATACCATATATAGGTGGCTGATTTTTTCATCGGAGAAAATGAGTCATCACCACCACGAGATTCTTCGAAGGGCTCCATGGATTCCAAGCAGTACAAGTACATTTCCGATGAGACATCACAACAGAGCGATTTCAACATGGAGGACCAGTTTAGTCTGTTGGACATCGGCACCACGGAACAGGAACCCCTGCTTTCGGTGCAGGCCCAGCACAAGCCCGCAGGAAGTGCCCGCTCACTGAACGAGGATGGCAGGAGTCGCGTCCACTTCTCTGTTGGTACGTTGTCTATTCATCGCTAAGAGAATTCGTTTTTCATTTGTGCTCTATATCATCACATGCTGTAGAAACACCTTAATTCTGTATTGAGTTGTTAATATACTATAAAACGGTTGTATATAATGAATTCATTCACAGGTTTCTTGATCTTAAAATTGTTAAAATAAAATGATTGGATAAATTGAATTACTTTTGAAAGAATTTTAATTGCTTGTCTCAGGCTTTTAGGTTTTACTGCATGTATATTTATTTGTAGATTATTATGACTATATTGTAGGTGGTGATGAAAGTTCGGCTAACTTGTTGAGCATCAATAGAGAAGGCTCGGATCCATCCCTCTCCTCGGGGAACAAGCAAAACAAGGCATCATTTGGATCCCTGAGTAGTGGAAAGTAAGTGTGATGTAGGCACAGAAAGTATGGTAAACAGAAAAAGAGAGACACAGAAAAAACCTGGGCAGAATTTAGCGAGGGGATTCAAAAAAAAAATTGATACAGTATTATTGGTTATTCATGCAAGGGGGAAAATTACACTAGTAACACAGTAAACTTAAAACCTTGAAAAAAAAAAACCCCACACATATGGTAAAAAATCAAAACGTTAGTGCGGTAAATCATGCATCCATGTACATGTATTTGATACTCAGGCATATTTGTTTGACTATTGAAAATGTGAACTTAATAAAAGCATTTATGTAAGCATAAAAGACCACTTTTACTTTATTTTTACTTGTTTACTTATGTGCTATTTTTTTGTTTAGAAATGAGTTTATCTTTCAGGCTGTTTTAGGAACATGTTTGTGGTGTATAAACAAGACGTGTGATGATATAACAATTAAGATAAGCCGAGTTTTCATCGTTTATGAACATTGATGTGTTGTCCATTTAGGTCCAGTAAATCACACCGCTCAAAGCGGCACCACCATTATGACCACTACAAGACGGAGGATCTGTTGCTACGGCGACAGAAAGGAAGTGAGGTTCGTCTGGATATCATGATGCAAAGCGAACCAACAGAAGTGGATGAAGCCAAAATGTTGCACAAGGTGGATCTGGATGAAATGGCCAGTAAGTCCTGCCTTCCGTTCTCTCAAAATATTTATCCATGCCCTTTCCTCTGAAAGAAGTATATTTGATGGATATTAATTCAAATACTTGAAAAAATCTTAGATTTGTGGCAATTTACACAAAGTTTATTTAAGTAGCTTGTTTTTAATTAGATTTTCAAATCATGGAGACCTAATATACATTTGAATTTGATCTTTTTTTCAATGCGAGAATATGTAGCCATTCGTTGATTGACCTTCACTGTTGATTGTTACAGGTCATCGTCTGGACAACGTCCACGGAGTGAGGCGACATCGCCTCAGAAAGAACCACAGTGCCATGTCCTCTATTGTACATGTAGGCAAGCACAAGAAAGCCAAACACAAGATCTTCCAGCCCAAGAAGAAGGTTGACCACCGCCCTCATGAGGTACTGTAATGAGTCAATCACACAGCCATCTTGTAGCCATAGTAACAGTTTCATGTTTCTATAGTAACCAATCATAGAAATATGTAATTAACAATGAAAGAGTATTATAATTACCACCCACAGAATTATTTAGTTTCTAAGCATAGAATTATCTAGTAACAATTCATAATTATGTCATTACCAAAATTAGAATGATGTAGCTACCAACCACAGAATTATTTAGTAACCATTCACAGAAGTATAAAATAACCAATTTTAGTATATATAATCTAGTTACAAGTTACAGAATTATGTAGTTAACAATTAGAGAATTTATCTATTATTCAATTACACAGAATTATCTAGTATTAAACTATTCACAGAAATATGTAATTTCCAATCTTGGAATGATCTAGTTTCAAGTCACAGAATTATCTAGTAAATGATTAGCTTATTTATTTATTTGTCAGTTTCACAGAATTATCTAGTAACTATTCACAGAGTTATGTAATTACCAATCTATAAATAATCTAGTAACCAGTCACAGAATTATCGTGTTATCAATAAGATATCTATTAGTCAATCCTGGGCCATTGTGTGTTGTAGGTGTTTGTGGAGCTGGATGAGCTGTACGAAGGCGAGGGTGAAAACTACGAGTGGAGGGAGAAGGCCAGGTGGATCAAGTTTGAGGAGGATGTGGAGGAAGGGGCCGAGAGGTGGGGCAAGCCCCACGTGGCATCTCTGTCCTTCCACAGTCTGTTGGAACTGAGGCGGGGCCTCGAAAATGGTACGGTGGTGTCTTTACTGTGCGGCCCTCCGGGTCTCTGTTTTTACTCAGCTGCTATTGGGACTTCTTTGTTTTTATCCATAGATATTTTTCAGTCATGCTCATTAATGAAAAGTGGCATTTTATTTTCTTAGAGTATCTTATGGAAAATATATTGAAAATTTCAAGTTGTGGTCATCTTAGTAGATGTTGAATATGGTTCATTTCCAGGGTGAATCGTTTGGTTCTCAATGACATATTGTACTTTAAACAGGTACGATGGTCCTGGACTTGGTCGCGGAGGACCTGCCGTCCATAGTTACCTACGTGGTAGACGACTTGGTCATCCATGACCACATCAAGAGCGAACACAAGGGGAAGGTGTTAAAGACGCTGCTGATGAAGCACAAGTACGTATGCTGCTTGTGAAGCATCAGTATGATCTATGCTGTCACCAGCAGAATCACTTTTGTTATTGATATAATCCAGAGAGTTGACAGTTTTGTAGATGCATAACTTGACAAAACACATTGTAGAAATATGATATGTAGTCTTGGGAAAGTTTTATTCTCTTTAAATGGGAGAGTCTATGCACTGCATGATGATAATATTTCTTTCTTGTTAAGGAGTTGGGAATTCTTAACTAAAAGCATGACAGAGTTACTTTAGAGTAGATTTATCCCATATTATAGACTTTTTGCGGACAACTTTTTAAGTGTACAAGAAGTGTTGTTGTAAATTTAAATGATAATTTTCTGCACTATTTGTCTTCAAACATACAAATTCAGGCATGAACGGTATAAAAGTATGCTGAACTTTTTTTTATACTTAAAATAAAGCATGGCAGTGATGAAACTTTGAGAGAATGATTTGTTGTTTGGATGTTGTAAAGAACAGTGTGATCATTTATGTGTAAATAAGATAAATATGTCTAAAGATTTCCTTGCGAGCACTGTCTGATTGTCTATGATTTATCAGACACAGGTAAATACAGATGAACTCTGGGTAAAATAAAATTTTTGTTGGTTAATCAGCTTTGTTTGACCTCAGTCTAATGAATGAGTGATGCAGTTTGATTTATTTAACCGTTGTGTATCACAATGAATTTGTCATTTTGAACTTTGACCATTGCATATTCTGTAACATGTTAAATATGATAATGTAGTCATCTTTGCATGGTGTTTAAAGGCTGAGGTTTTCAATGGGGCTCAACTTTAAGATGTGTGGTGCTTCCAGGGGTTCCAATCTACTGTCAGAGCCATTCCTGATAATCTTCTAATTAACCTGTGTCGGAATATTAAACGTTTAATGATATATTGCTGTGAGAGTTAATTTGACCCCCCCCCCCCCCCCCCCCCGGAAAAAAAAAAAGATTAGATACAGTTGAACTTCAATATCTCGAACACTGATATCTCGAATACAATGGATATGTCAAAGTGATTTGTAAGTCCCAACCACTTATTTTTAAGGTATTTTACCCTTGATATCTAAAATACTTGGATATCTCTCAGTTTTTAACCAGTCCCATCTAGTTCATGATAACTAAGTTTGACTGTATAGCTTTTCTAGTTTTTTTAGTACAATTCAAAGCCCATAAATGATGCAGTAGAGAAGCTATTTTTAAACTGCAAAATCCAAACCTTATTAATACTTTAATTATTTGTGCTTAATTTTAGCCTATATAATCTCGTAATGTGAGTGAAATGTTTAAATGTTGCAGGAAGTATATTTTAAAAATCTACGTATGTTAGGATCTTCGAAAATAGTTTTTTTAACCTGTGGACCATGAGGGTTTTTTTTATTTAAAGTTTTTAGAAGTGGGATTATGGGAAATACTTTAAATCTCAGCCTTTAAGCATACCATGTTTTTAATATCATGCAAGAATACCACACAACAAGGTTAAATGGAGAGAGAATCTACGGGTTTATCTTATTTTGTTGTACTGTAATATAGATATTATCATTGGATTTGTTGTTTGTACTTAACATTTCTGCCAATCCTTTTATCATGTATTATGCAGCTTTTCAGCATGTCTTACTTGTTCATGTTTAACTGGGCAACGGATGTTCTAATTTTGACTGGACTATTTGATATTGAGGATCGTATTGGGGCACGCATCATTTTCTATGTTATTGTATTAATCATGCCACTACAGAACAAAAAATAGTGAGAGCCTCTAACAAATTTTTCACCATTTTTTGTTGATATATGAATAATAATATATAATTGATAAAGTATTTTGATTTTTAAAGACTACAGTATTTCCTAATTTTTAAGCTGTGCATGTGGCAATAAGAAATGAAAAATGACAAGACTAGATATTTCTGGCCTTTTACCTAACACATGTAAGTGTTCATTTTTTCCGCACTTACCTATAACAGAGCAGTCCATGAATAGATAGGACCTACTGTGATTAGATAGGACCTTCTGTGATTAGATAGGACCTACCATGATTAGATAGGACCTACCATGATTAGATAGGGCCTAGGAGAAAAGAAGGCAGATTTTTAGGTGAATTGTCAGCATTGTTCCTCATCTGTGGTCTTGTTACATTGTTTTCAGACATGTTGGAGACAAAATGAAAACTTTAATTCCTCGCAACATTTCCTACATGAATCTGAGTGGACTTGACAGCAGCAGTAAGACCAGGTTGTACATATATATAAGAATAAATCCAATATGGCTGCCCTTGTCAGAGGGCCAACATGTTGCCATGGTTACGTACTAATCACTACATATTTCTAGTTTGTTTTTACTGGTGATGTGTTGGTCACGTGCATTCTGGTCTTCTAATGTCAGTCTCCTCCAGAAAAATTCAGCACGTTTGAAAGGCAATCACTGATTCATCAAAAACTTTACAAAAGTAAATGGAGAGACTGGACAATAATGAAGATGCAGATCAGTGCTCTGTAAATGTGGCTTCATTTATTTATATCATCCATACTTTAGCTTAATCAGTCTTTAATGTCTTCTATCCAATGGGCCTGAGATGACTCAAGGATTGGTTGTTAACACTGCACACAAATTGATTGTTCTTTGTCACAATGTCACGTGATATGATATTTAGTTGAATAATTTCTCCCTTTAATTTTAATCCTTACCTGTATAGTCAACATTCTGTTTAATAATATAGAAAACACAAGGTTTTGGTTGTGGTAGCAAAACTTAGCTGTGACTAACATCTAATTACATCCCAAGGGCAGATTCTACTCCCTTGCATCCAGTGAATACAGGGAGAAATCTCCAGGAATTTTCATTGTCATATCCAGTTATAAGTTAATAATTGCTTGATGCTTTGGTATATTATTGGTATCATATTCCCTCCCATCCCTGCATTACAAGACAGAGATGTCCCAGTTGTCATAGCAAGAGTCCAGTGAAATCATGAGGCCATGAGCAGATGCCTTTACAGTATAAATAGGGGACGAGTGTAAGCCATCACAAGAGCTGTGTTAAGTCAACGATTAGACCCCAGTCACTACTCCAACATTTCATCATCAGCATCATCTGCATCCTACAACTTGAGTCTTGTCATTTAGCAGGACTAATTGGCGGTAGGGCTTGGGGGGCCATGTCCTTGTGTCTGTGGGAAACCTGCTGCATGTTATATTTATGTTTTCTGAACAATTTCCAGCACAGCATGATGCCATCTTTTACCAGTATGGTGTATTTATGGACACTTTGCTTTTTTCCGTTCATTGTTATGCTGCATGCATTTAATTGCAGTGTATATTTCAACAATATTATTCTTCCTTGTAAAGTTATTTCTTTAGTTTGCTTGCATTTTTATGTTCATAGATAGATACAAACTAGTAAATATATGTGTATATAGATCCTACATGTATTTCAGCTTTAGAGACAATTGTATCATTAACTTTTTAAAGCAATAACAATAGATACAAAGCAAAAATAAATATTTATTTACTGTATATTTTTTATAATGTATAAACAAAGAACATGTAACGTATGCTTACAATTAATAGATCACTTACATCAAGCTCTTAACACAATTTATTAACACATTAAAATTATTCTTGGGATGGTACTTTCATGGTCTACAACTCAGTGTGCCTCGTTTGCAGACATCAGAAGGAGAAGTCTTTGAGGCGTTCCCTCACATCGTCCGCCAGTTTCCGTTCCTCTACCTCACTGGAGAAAATGCTGGACAGTCCTACGTCAGAGAACTTAGCAAAGAAGGAGAAAGAAGCTGCCCAGAAAGCCAAGGACAATGAAGTTAAAAATCTAGAATTTGTCAAAGTTGATGTCGATAATAACTTGGTAAATACTTCAAACTTTGCTAAAATGTACTTTTTAAAGATGTAATAAGCATTTTATCTATTCTATGTACAACGATGATTTTGATGATGATGATTAAATGATGATTCTAATGATTTTGATGATGAATTAATTTTTTTAGCATGCCGACGGGGTCCACATTGGGATCACAACCAATGAGAGCAGGCAGAAGAACATTCAGGACATCATGAAGCGGATCCCCAAGGATGCGGAGGCCCTTACCGTACTGGTCGGCTGTGTGGACTACCTGGAAAAACCCGCCATGGCATTCGTCCGCCTGGCCGAGGGCCAAGTTTTGGACAATCTGACGGAAGTACCACTTCCTGTTCGTTTTCTGTTCATTCTCCTCGGTCCAGAGAATGCCATGGACTATCACGAAGTTGGGCGATCTATCTCCACTCTGATGGCTAATCAGGTAAAGTATGGTCTGTTTGGAAGAGAACATCAATGACATTTTTTCTTCATGGAAGTGTGTATGAAGAACCATTGTATTATGATGTACCATAAATCAAAAATAAAAAGCCTGAGATCTTATATCATAGTTGTAGACAGTTGAGTAAATTAGATATACCTTACTTAAGTATACCAGATTGTGCTATAGTTGTAAATCTTGTGTTTGCAGCATTTCCACGACATTGCATACAAGGCGATCAGCAGAGACGAGCTGCTTCACGCGATCAATGAGTTCTTGGATGAGTCAATAGTGCTGCCTCCTGGTGACTGGGACCAGAAGACTCTGCTCCCCATCATGGACATGGCCAGGAAGAAAGCCCGGGCCATGCGCAGGAAGAAACACAAGGAGGAGGAGAAAATAGGTAAGTGGAGCCATCTGTAGACAGAGCTGCATTGTCAGTGAAGCCATCTGTAGACAGAACTGCATTGTCAGTGAAGCCATCTGTAAACACAGCCGCATTGTCAGTGAAGCCATCTGTAAACAGAGCTGCATTGTCAATGAAGCCATCTGTAGATAAATCTGCATTGTCAGTGAAGCCATCTGTAAACAGAGCAGCTTTGTCAGTGAAGCCATCTGTAAACACAGCCACATTGTCAGTGAAGCCATCTGTAAACAGACCTGCATTGTCAGTGAAGCCATCTGTAAACAGAACTGCATTGTCAGTGAAGCCATCTGTAGACAGAGCCGCATTGTCAGTGAAGCCATCTGTAGACAGAGCTGCATTGTCAGTGAAGCCATCTGTTAACAGAGCCGCATTGTCAGTGAAGCCATCTGTAGACAGACCTGCATTGTCAGTGAAGCCATCTGTAGAGAGAGCTGCATTGTCAGTGAAGCCATCTGTAGATTAATCTGTATTGTCAGTAAAGGGGTACTACCATTGTTTATCAAAGGGATAGTTCAGTAGCCATAGTTATAGATATAGCCATGGTAACAGGATGGGTCAGTAGCCATAGTTATTACTTTAGATATAGCCATGATAACCGGATGGATCAGTAACCATAGTTATAAATATAGATATAGCCATGGTAACAGGATGGGTCAGTAACCATAGTTATAACTATAGATATAGCCATGATAACCGGATGGATCAGTAGCCATAGTTATAACTATAGATATAGCCATGATAACCGGATGGATCAGTAGCCATAGTTATAACTATAGATATAGCCATGATAACCGGATGGATCAGTAGCCATAGTTATAACTATAGAATAGCCATGATAAGCAGATGGATCAGTAACCATAGTTATAACTATAGATATAGCCATGGTAACAGAATGGATCAGTAGCCATAGTTATAACTATAGATATAGCCATGGTAACAGAATGGATCAGTAGCCATAGTTATAACTATAGATATAGCCATGATAACCGTATGGATCAGTAGCCATAGTTATGACTATAGAATAGCCATGATAAGCAGATGGATCAGTAGCCATAGTTATAAATATAGATATAGCCATGGTAACCGGATGAGTCAGAAAGAGGTCAGTATTTTTAGAAGTGTTGTTAGTAAAGGGGGTGGTCAGAAGCTTTAGGTATTTGGTTTTGATTCAGCAGTGTTATTGGCCAGGAATGTACTAGTCAATTACTGTAGATACAGAGGGAATGTTGATAAAGAGGACGGGCCAATGACATTTTGTTGTCTGTTCTTGATTGGAAATTCAGTTTGTTAAATTTGTTACAAATTTTGTCTTGAAACTCTTCTATTTTATTGCAAAATATGTTGTAACAAGAATTGATATTATTTATCTCTTGCTGTTGTACATTTTTGATATTTGGAATTTGAACAGCTCTGTTGAAGAAAGAGGAAAAAGACAAGATTCCGCTGGACCCCATCAAGAGGACTGGTCGCTTATTCGGAGGACTGGTTAATGATGTCAAGAGGCGCTACCCCCAGTACCTGAGTGATTTTAAAGACGCTCTACATTTCCAATGTGTTACCTCCTTTATTTTTATTTTCTTCGCTTGTTTGTCACCGACCATTGCCTTTGGAGGTTTGTTAGGTTAGTACAAGCTTTAGAAGCAACCTCTCTCAATTCTTAACAGCACAGTCATATGAGAGATAATGATAAATTACAGTAGGATCAAACATCAAAATACTTTCTCTCTTGGTTCATAAATAAGTGTAAGAATGTTGAAAAAAAAGACTGTTTTAGCATGTGGTGTAATTTTTTTCATAGTTTTTGCACTCGGACCAAACCTTGAATTTTTATATGATAATTAACTGTAAACCAAGTATTTCTTGTTTGTTATCTTCCCAGTGATTGTATTGAAGTGACTTATCATGTAGATATAAACCTGTGCATGAACTGTGTTAATGTAATGTGTAGGTTGTGTATGAGCTATGTGTCTGTTTTGTAGGTGAGAAGACCAAAGAGTACATGGGAGTGACAGAGACCATTCTGAGCACCTCATTCAGTGGCGTCCTGTTTGGTTTGTTCTCCGCCCAGCCAATGATGATCCTTGGGGCCACCGGCCCTGTGCTGGTCTTTGAGGAGTCATTGTACCAGGTATGATCTTTGGTCGGCAAGAGTTATGGTTCTTTTTACTGACAGCCTTTGTTAACAAATCCCCAACTTGACTAATAATAAAGGATATTTTTTAAAAGAAATGCTTCAAGAAAAAAAAGGTATTTGTTTAAAATGTTGCTCTTCTATGATCCTGAAATTTTTAATTTTGAGAAATGTGAATTTTTTTAGTTGAATCAAAAAACACCATTTTGAATTTTTTTACTTGTTATATATATCATACATGCTCAAGCAGACTGATGTCATAACTTTTTATGTACTTTTTTTGGTAATTAATATTTGACTCCCTGTCAAAGGGACATTTAGTGAATAAGATGAGCTAAGGAACAGTAAGCTGCAGAAGCATATTTTGTAGGTAGGCAATAGGTATTCATATGTCTCCAATCAACATTTGTTTGTAATTATAGAGAAACATTACAATATGTCCCATCGTCACTAGCCAAGTGTCCGATTCATTTTTCTTATCTGATGAGAAAAATGACTCGGACACATGGCTAGCGAAGATGAATATGTCCATGATTTAAGTATTTTTTTACATTTTTTTTACATTAATTCACAAAGATGTAGTAATAAAGCACTGCTCACTGATTCTGTGTCCTCATTGTAGTTCTGTACCAGTTACGACATTGAGTTTCTACCAATGCGGTTTTGGATTGGATTCTGGGTGATGATTATAACCTTTGTTGTGATTGGATTAGAAGGCAGCTTCCTCGTCAAAAACATCACTCGCTTCACCGAAGAAATATTTACCATCGTCATCTCGCTCATCTTCATCTACGAAGTCGTCAAAAAAATGAAAGCAGTGAGTTAATTAGTTCAAGACAAAGGATCATGGTCCATTGATATGGGTCCTATGATATTTTAGGAGCTGTAAAGATGGCAAAGACTGTTGAAAATGTCATTTACAAAGTTAAAATGAAATTGATCTGAAAAAATTCACAGCATTGCCAAGAAAAAAAATGGTCATGAATCATTTTGTATGGGTCTGAAATATGTTCATGAAAATCAAAAAAAAAACCTGTAACTTAATCACTAAGCAGTGTTTATTTAACTAAAATTTTGATAACTTTGAAAAAGAAGATTTATTGATGGAAGTAATGCTACAAATTTTACTTTTAGGGTTTGGTCCTCCATTTACATGTTGGTCATAGTATTTGACACTACTATATATACTTTTATGTTGATTTAATTGTTGAATTTCTCCTTTTTCAGACATTCTATGATCATCCTTTACAAGTCTCCTACACTAACTGTGGTGGTGTGGGGCCGGCTTACAACGTCTCATTCAACGATACAAAGTCACTGGACAACTCCACGGCCTACTCCACTCTCTCCACCCCGGAGAACCTGTATCACGTCCAGCAGGATCACGCCTTCCACGACGAAGTCCCGCAACCCAACACAGCCCTGCTCTCCCTCGTCCTCATGCTTGGAACTTTCTTCATCGCTTATTTTTTACGAATCTTTAGGAACAGTAAATTCCTAGGCAGAAGTGTAAGATAATTGAAAACTTTACACTTACGACACTTTCAATATTTACATTGAAACACTTTGTATCTGGAGCTACTGATATATACTTATTACATACTTATTATTCTGTACACATAACGCTAATGAATGAAATGTGTACGTGCATGTACTATTACTGTATGTTATTCCCCATTCGTTTAGAAGATTTTGTGTTTGTTTCAGGCAAGGAGAGCCCTAGGAGACTTTGGGGTAGTAATCGCCTTGTTTTTGATGGTGCTTCTAGATGCCATTACCCCCACAGTTTATACTCAGGTGAGTGAGCTCAACGGAACTCGACGAGGTGCCCGAGAGATCACCAGTGTTTGGGGTGACTGGTCTCTTAAGTAACCTATCACTATCCTATAACATATAGCCCTGCAATACTTCAGTAACATTAGAGTGGTTTAAAGAGAAACAATTGGTCTTACTCTGAATTTAAAAGTGGGCTTTGTGCATAGTTATTAAGTGGATTATTAAACCTGTTTTTGGTACCTTTCAGAAACTCATTATCTCTGACAACTTTGAACCAACAGACAGCTCTAAGAGAGGTTGGATTGTCCCACCCATGGGGAGTAAAAAAAGGATGAATGCCGACATGATCATCGGAGCAAGTCTGCCAGCATTTCTTCTCTTTATTCTGCTGTTCTTGGAAACTCAAATTACAGAGTAAGTGATTCATATACAAATTGGCATAGAGGTTTTCACAAAGAACAATGGAATAATAAATCTTTGGTGTCCAGTGTAAGGAGGATATCTTCATACTTATACATGTACCACATACTGCACATAAATCTTGCATTTGGGCATTAATCCAAAATTACCTGATTTCTTCACATTTGTTAAGCATTTTTTTTATTTATTGCTTTATTTTTCAGAATGACACTGAATAAGAAGGAGTTTAAAATGAAGAAAGGCTCTGGGTATCACCTGGACCAGGTGTTATTGGGGATCATTACCTTCATCGGGGGGGTATTTGGATTGCCGTGGATGTGTGCAGCCACAGTCCGAACATTGTGCCATGTTTCATCTCTCAGTGTATATAGTCGTTACCATGCACCTGGTGAAAAACCAAAACTCGTGAAAGTGCGGGAGCAACGGGTCACAAATATTGCTGTCAATTTATTATTAGGTAAGCGAGTTTGTGAATATCAGCAAATTAAAGGGAATCTGAATTTTATCTATGAATTTTTTTTTCGTGTACAGATTCAGTCTACTAGGGTGCTATTAAGCATGAAGTTGAATTGTTTCATGTTGTGTAGGTTTATCTCTGCTATGGGGGCCATTGCTGAGGCTGATTCCCATGGCCGTCCTGTTTGGGATATTTTTATACGTGGGTGTGTCGGCCCTGAGCAGTTTACAGCTTTACCGCAGAATGAAGTTGTTATTTATTCCAGTTAAACATCATCCCTCCACGGGATATGTCCGACGGGTAAGTCCAAAGAAGCATCATCAACCTATCTCATTCATTTCTAGCGATTATAATTACACATTCAATTGGATTTAACCAGTTCTCCTTCTATAAAAATCTTGGTCGGGTAGATTAACTGATATGTTTTATGTACAATACGACCATTGACTTTGTAGGTCCGAACCATCAAGATGCATCTGTTCACTGTTATACAAGTCCTTTTGCTGGCTTTGATGTTCGGCCTGAAGCTTTCCTCAGCGGCCATAGCTTTCCCTCTGTTTGTGATACTTTTAATTCCAGTCCGACTCAGAATCATGAACTATTTCTTTTCTGAACATGAACTTGAAGAGGTGAGTGCTGTATGTAATACATGTACTGTGAGATTTTACAATCAATGGATGTATGACGAGGTTTTCTGATCACTGGGTGTATGGGGAGCAACATTGACTTGATATTGTTGAAATTAGCTTTCCAGTGTGACATTGTCTGAATATTTGTTTACTTGGTTGCAAAAGTGAATGCAGCAGCTTAAAAAAATTTGCACTCTCAAATCTTAAATAAATTTTGGAGTCTTCAAATTGAGTACCATATTTTCATTAATGTTTTGTTTCAAAATTTTGGTGATATGTTTACAGTTTCTTACACATCCTGACAAAGTTTATGGACAGTAATCTATTTTTTCCTTAACCAGGAAAACCCTATTTGATGTGCCCATTTTATTGTTTACAGCTCGACAAAGAGGATGAGGACAGCGACTTTGAAGATGAAGATGATCGTGACTTCTACCAGCTGGCCCACATGCCCATATAAAGGGACTACTTTTAAGAGTTCAATCATCACTGGCCCATGCCCATATAAAGGGACTACTTTTAAGAGTTCAATCATCACTGGCCCATGCCCATATAAAGGGACTACTTCTTAGGGTTCAATCATCACTGGCCCACACCCATATGAAGTAACTAGTTCTGAGAGTTTTATCATCACTGGCCAATGCCCATATGAAGTGACTACTGATAGTTCTGAGGGTGCCGGCACTGCTGGTCCATGTGCCCTCTTCAGTGAATGGTTCCTTGTGTCAAGCACTGTTAGTCGATGCACTAGCCTAGACCATTTCAAACCACTGTCTGTCCAGTTTGGTGCAAATTATTGTGATATTAATTTTGTACAATATAATCTGGAGTGTTGTGTCAGATGAATGCTATTTGCTTTGCACTTTTGGGGCAATAGTACACATGTAGGAGTTGCCATATCTGTGTTTCAATCAGCGAACTGAATTTTGATGCTATGTCTGGCTGAAATCCATTTTTTATTCAGCATTTTATTTTTTTAGATGTATATTAAAGACCATGTGATCTAATGTACATGATTATTTTTTTAGAATTATTTTGCAGCAGCATTGTGAGTTTGTCTCTCCCAGAAATTGATGTGCCAAGTGAAAATCCCTCATGATTTATTACCTATTTCCTTGGTAACCTCATATAGAAAAGAGATAAATTGTTTTGTAGACCTTGACTAAGACATTGGATTATAAGTGATAGAGAGGAAACAGTGACTTTTTTTATTTGCTAGGGGAAATAACTCTTGTGCACTGGAATAACATTTGAGAATGAGGATAATACAAATGCGAGAACAAATTTATTCACACAGATTCAACTCACTTTACAAAATTTTCACTAGAATGACAGATAAAACCTTACACAGTTGCAATTTAAATAATTAAGGTTATACGTCCACCTTCTTTATGCCGAAACATTGCTAATAAAATGTGCAAACTTTTTTTCGATAATTGTACAGAAGCAAAGTTTACGAATGCAGTGAGTTAGTGGGCCTGGAGTTAAATTAAAATGTTGCACCAAACAATATGGTTTTAATGTGCCGGGATGGAAAGCTGAATCATACTTGTATTTTAAAGTCATTCAGCACATGTTAGAAACTAAATGGGTGCTATGTGGGTAAGAGTAGCAATACCGACACAAGTATTACAGAATTGTTTCCATGACATGCCTTTCAAGTTTTGCCGAGACATGTTTTAATAATTTTCTTAGTTTTTATTATTCCTTCAGAAGCACAATTTTATTTTAGCTTTTAGTGTTACTCTGCACCGAAACATTCTGTCTCTGTGTAGTTACACTGGTTTAATCAGCAGGTTATCTAACTTGTTTCACTAAAAGGTCCAATATATTTAAGCTCAATGCACATTCTCTAGTCTTTTCATGTAGAACTCTGGTTTTGTGTTGAATTGTAGTATCTAGTCACAACTACATAAATGGCGTTACTTTGAGGTGTAGCAGTTGACTGGACAGGCCACTCACTGACACACACCGCAGTGATTGAGCTTCTGTTATCTCTCTGCCTGATTAGGAGAGACAAGGCATGACTCATGAAGAGTGCACTGAAGACTGTGTGCTGATTGATTCTGTTAACTGAGAAATCTGAAATTTGTTGCATTTATTTGTATATGACATGCCAGCCTTCATCACTTATGTGTTCAAAAGTCAGCAGAAAACAAATAACATTACCAAATTTGAACAAACGAACGAGATGCATCAGCCATCAAATCTCTGTACATTTTTTAAGTCCCATCCGTAATCTTCCTGGGCCAGATTTTACAAATATTTTATATCGTTAGATTGAGAGCCTCTCTTCAGAAGTTTTTAATGTATGGTATGAATGAAAGCAGGATAGTTTATATTTTATCATTTTATCTTGATTGGAAATACTTGTTTGATAAATAAAAATGGGTACTCTTTAAACTTAAGGCCTGCATGGTGTGTTTGTATAATGCATGATATTGATGTATTCAAGTTTTGCTCAATTCTTCAAGGTTTTTGTTGCAACTTCCTATGTACAACATCATTCCCTTGGACTCTATTTATAAATATTTGACTGTACATATGAAATAGAGTTAACAATTTTGTATTATGATGAGTATATACTTATATATATTAGAGTATTTATTTTACAATTTTAAACGGACAGCTATGCCCTATATAGTACTGTAGAATATATGTATGTTTATGATTTTGTCTCATCGGTATAGAAGTGGTGACCACAGCCGACATCTCCGTTTACTTTTCATGATTTCAATCATTTCAGCTGAGTGGGCTGTCATTTGCATTTTTGTGTGTATGTTGTTAATAATCATGATGTTTATCTGTTATTTGATACCTCTCACCAACCCTGGGTAATCGTATTTATGCACTTCCTTGGTTTACTACAACAACGTGTGCACTGTTAATTGTAATGTTGACAGGTGTGTTTTTGTGAGGCGAGGATTGTAGTGTGAATGATGATTGGATGGGATAAGATTTTATACAATGGAAATAACTAGAAAGTCTGTGATTAAAGGTTGTTTTGTTTTTAATTCTTTCGTTGTTTCTTTTTATTACTAAATATAGATCCTGTATAAGAATTAAGGATCTAATTATCTAAGATATAGTGGAATATTTAAGAATCATCAACATTGTAAACTTGGCAATGCATGCAGAATATCAGGGTTTATTCATTGCTCATGGTTACTGAACAGCTTTTCAAAACAGCGCATTATATGTCATAAGGCCTTGATTTTTTAAGATGAATTACAAAACGGAATTTAGCAATTTGTCGTTCAAAATGGATTAAAGTTTAAAGTTTAGGAGGGTTCAGTCCCGCAGATTTCTTGCAAGAGAAATAGACACTATTGTCAGATTTTAAGCAGTAAAATTATTTGCAAAAATCCGACGATGAAATTTACGCTGGGATACTTTATTGTCGAAACAACATCGTACGAGTTATCTAATAAAAGTGGAGTATTCCGGATTAATCTATTTTTGTCAACGAAAACAAAAATTGTTACTTGTAAGTAGCCGGTTCTCTATGAATTACATGATAGTTCTATCCAGTCAATATACAATATCATCCTCAAATTCTGGTCGTTTCTGAGTGCCAAACTCTGTAATCAAATGATTTTTCTGTGCTTTCGAATTTCCTCAGTCAAACATACGCCCAACTATTGATTTTATCACCTATTTAACTGAGTGAGTACACCTGAGGAAAGTTAATGAATAACATCGGTTGAAATATTGTCATGTACATAGTGTTATTTGATACTGAAACCCCATTAGATTTAAATACAAGAGAAATGTCAAAGTCTCGGCCTGTGTTTCAAATAACTTCAGGATGCTGTTGATCTTGTTGGTAAGGCAGTAATTCCTAAATGATGACTCTTATCACACCCAGATATGTCTCAAATTATAAACAAAACAAGCAATAGAAGGAGCACTTTTCAAACTTTTCATATCTAGTCAGTGTACACAAATATAAAGGGCAGTTAACTATTAATGATATGTTTACCCGTTTACCTGCTGTTACTGGGGCATCACTGTAACATCTGTGTCACCTAACCAGGGTCTGGACTGTGTGTGACTATCTGCCACACTTTTAACTATTAAGGATTGTTTATGTGATTTGATTAAAACTGAATGTGTTGTCATGGCAATAGATATATTATTTCAATAGCATCGCTGACATTCTTGTTTCCAGTTTGTAAACAATTCTTCAGTTTCTTACTTGCAAGTTACGGCACAAGTTTCTGTATTTAGTCTTTTTAGTATTTAACTGGACTGGTAGTGAGATGGCAGTTGGTTGGGGTTGAATTAGCAGGCTCCTGGGGCATGTTGTCAGTTAATGGGTGTGTTGTCCTGCACCCATCAGACTGGGTGATATAGTTATACAATCTTTGGTGTCCAGGGGCAATTTTCATGGGTTGCTTAAAATTTACAGATTTGTGGGAATGTAATTTTGTGTATGCTCTTATACCTATAAAAGAAGATATCTTTAAACCCTAATTTTATTAACTCATGGAGGATGTTTGTTCATGGATGAAGGTACCCACAAATTCCCCAAAAACTGAACCATCACAAAATCTAATGATTCCACAGAATACACAGTACATCTGTAGACATAACTGCCCACATAGGTATTTGTTTAGACTCGCATGGTATTTTAAAATGATTAAGCCTCTGTATAGTACATTTATCTTATTGAAACAGGAGGAGTGTTAATTGGTGGGTGGCATTGAAATGATTTTGGGTCAACTAACAACATTATCAAACATTTCATTAGCACCTTTACATCAGTAATTACCTACCGGTATACCATATACATGTAATAATTACCTACCGGGGTATACCATATACATGTAATAATTACCTACCGGGGTATACCATATACATGTAATAATTACCTACCGGGGTATACCATATACATGTGATATACATGTACCATATACATGTACTACTAAAGGAGGATGGGTGGCCAACAAATGAACCTTCAGATTTTCCTTAATTTTTCAGATATAAATAATTCAGATGTAATCTGTCATTAAGTAAAGAAGAATTTCTAATATTTTAGTTCAAAAATTTGAATATTTGCTATTTCGCTTATTTGCTATTTTGTTTCATTGCAGTCTCCAGGTTTCTTGTGTTTATTACAGGTACTATAAAAATGTTAATCAAAAGAGGCAAATAAAGTATTTGTTTATTTTATGGGTATACTTTCAAAGCAGATGAATTTGACTGATTAAGAAACATTTGACATAGAATAATTTATCACTTTGAATGATATATAACCATCAACAGTGGTTTTTTGGGAGATGGCATATATTTCAGTGCTAGGATATAATTTAAATACATGTAATATAATACCTTACAGCTTAAAGGTTTTTTTAATCTCTCTATTGAATGTGACTGAAATAAATAAAAAAAAGATTTCATGCTGCCCATTATATTAAATTAGCTAGAGTAAGCTGTATCACTTAATATCAATTTATGAATAAGGAATAGTTAGTGCTAAATCAAAAGTTTATTATTAGTTAGTCAGTCATCTGACAACATTTGGTTATCTTTAATATTCATTGTAACATTTAATATTCATTCAGCAAAACTTTGGAAGGAATAAAAAAAAGTTTTTTTGTCGGGCATTTCACTTCTTAGCTACCGTCGCCACGGTGGGTGGGGCTTAAGTGCAGATCTGTGATCCGCCAGTTGCCTAGTAACAAAAGCAAGGAGACCCAACAGGGACTCAAAGTCAAACCTAACCCTGCAGATAATGTAAACATACACAACCATGTTTCATTCATTGTGCAAAGTGGCACTGATAGTCCCTGAAATATGAAATAAATTCCCTTTTCTTGGATTATTCATTTCAAGGCTATTTACTCTCTCTTTCATTACAGCAAACAGCCTGATAATCTCAAGTACCAAAAGAAGTACCTGTATGATGTTATAAGTAATGTTATGTAACCTCAAAAAATTCAGCTTGTTTCTTGACTTTTTAATTATTTGTGAAGTTTTCACGGTTTTTTCTACGAACATGCTGGTAACTCTCAGACTCCTGTTCTGACCTTAAATTGGCTTTTTATCTGAAGTAGTCAGGTTTTTTCAGATCTCTCAAATAATGATACATCAGTTTCAGGTCTATTAGCCTGTATGAAATTGAAACTCTGTCATTTGCTTTTGGGTTTTGTAAACCAAGAAATCTGATCATTGAGAAAGGCAGAGAAGGGTTTTATATAGGTATCTCTAATGTATGCTGTTTTTCTCCTGTAATTTCAGGTGATCATGTAGACACTCAGAATGACTCTACCCAAAACAGTGCGAGAGTGGCTGGCAGAGTTCAAGGTAGGTTAATCCACTATTCCAATAAATACTGACATGATGTACAGCTTGTGTACATGTAGTTCACTATACCAGTAAGTACTGACTTAGACATACAGCTTATGTAGTCCACTATGCCAGTCATTACTGAGTTAGACATACAGCTTATGTAGTTCACTATGCCAGTCTTTACTGAGTTAGACATATAGCTTATGTAGTCCACTATGCCATTCATTACTGTGTTAGACATACAGCTTATGTAGTCCACTATGCCAGTCATTACTGTGTTAGATTTACAGCTTATGTAGTCCACTATGCCAGTCATTACTGAGTTAGACATACAGCTTATGTAGTCCACTATGCCAGTCATTACTGTGTTAGACATACAGCTTATGTAGTCCACTATGCCAGTCATTACTGATTTAGACATACAGCTTATGTAGTCCACTATGCCAGTCATTACTGTGTTAGACATACAGCTTATGTAGTCCACTATGCCAGTCATTACTGAGTTAGACATACAGCTTATGTAGTCCACTATGCCAGTCATTACTGAGTTAGACATATAGCTTATGTAGTCCACTATGCCATTCATTACTGTGTTAGACATACAGCTTATGTAGTCCACTATGCCAGTCATTACTGAGTTAGACATACAGCTTATGTAGTCCACTATGCCAGTCATTACTGAGTTAGACATACAGCTTATGTAGTCCACTATGCCAGTCAGTACTGTGTTAGACATACAGCTTATGTAGTCCACTATGCCAGTCATTACTGATTTAGACATACAGCTTATGTAGTCCACTATGCCAGTCATTACTGAGTTAGACATACAGCTTATGTAGTCCACTATGCCAGTCATTACTGAGTTAGACATACTGCTTATGTAGTCCACTATGCCAGTCATTACTGAGTTAGACATACAGCTTATGTAGTCCACTATGCCAGTCATTACTGAGTTAGACATATAGCTTATGTAGTCCACTATGCCATTCATTACTGTGTTAGACATACAGCTTATGTAGTCCACTATGCCAGTCATTACTGAGTTAGACATACAGCTTATGTAGTCCAATATGCCAGTCATTACTGAGTTAGACATACAGCTTATGTAGTCCACTACGCCAGTCATTACTAAATTAGATAAACAGTTTATGTAGTCCACTATGCCAGTCATTACTGAGTTAGACATACAGCTTATGTAGTCCACTACGCCAGCCATTACTGAGACATACAGCTTATGTAGTCCACTATGCCAGTCATTACTGAGTTAGACATACTGCTTATGTAGTCCACTATGCCAGTCATTACTGTGTTAGACATACAGCTTATGTAGTCCACTATGCCAGTCATTACTGATTTAGACATACAGCTTATGTAGTCCACTATGCCAGTCACTACTGTGATAGAAATACAGCTTATGTAGTCCACTACGCCAGTCATTACTGAGACATACAGCTTATGTAGTCCACTATGCCAGTCATTACTGAGTTAGACATACAGCTTATGTAGTCCACTATGCCAGTCATTACTGAGTTAGACATGCTGCTTATGTAGTCCACTATGCCAGTCATTACTGTGTTAGACATACAGCTTATGTAGTCCACTATGCCAGTCACTACTGTGATAGAAATACAGCTTATGTAGTCCACTACGCCAGTCATTACTGAGACATACAGCTTATGTAGTCCACTATGCCAGTCATTACTGAGTTAGACATACTGCTTATGTAGTCCACTATGCCAGTCATTACTGTGTTAGACATACAGCTTATGTAGTCCACTATGCCAGTCACTACTGTGATAGAAATACAGCTTATGTAGTCCACTACGCCAGTCATTACTGAGACATACAGCTTATGTAGTCCACTATGCCAGTCATTACTGAGTTAGACATACTGCTTATGTAGTCCACTATGCCAGTCATTACTGTGTTAGACATACAGATTATGTAGTCCACTATGCCAGTCACTACTGTGATAGACATACAGCTAATGTAGTCCACTACGCCAGTCATTACTGAGACATACAGCTTATGTAGTCCACTATGCCAGTCATTACTGAGTTAGACATACAGCTTATGTAGTCCACTATGCCAGTCATTACTGAGTAAGACATACTGCTTATGTAGTCCACTATGCCAGTCATTACTGTGTTAGACATACAGCTTATGTAGTCCACTATGCCAGTCATTACTGTGTTAGATTTACAGCTTATGTAGTCCACTATGTCTGTCATTACTGAGTTAGACATACAGCTTATGTAGTCCACTATGCCAGTCATTACTGTGTTAGACATACAGCTTATGTAGTCCACTATGCCAGTCATTACTGATTTAGACATACAGCTTATGTAGTCCACTATGCCAGTCATTACTGTGTTAGACATACAGCTTATGTAGTCCACTATGCCATTCATTACTGAGTTAGACATACAGCTTATGTAGTCCACCATGCCAGTCATTACTGTGTTAGACATACAGCTTATGAAGTCCACTATGCCAGTCATTACTGAGTTAGACATACAGCTTATGTAGTCCACTATGCCAGTCATTACTGAGTTAGACATACAGCTTATGTAGTCCACTACGTCAGTCATTACTGTGTTAGATTTACAGCTTATGTAGTCCACTATGCCAGTCATTACTGAGTTAGACATACAGCTTATGTAGTCCACTATGCCAGTCATTACTGTGTTAGACATACAGCTTATGTAGTCCACTATGCCAGTCATTACTGATTTAGACATACAGCTTATGTAGTCCACTATGCCAGTCATTACTGTGTTAGACATACAGCTTATGTAGTCCACTATGCCAGTCATTACTGAGTTAGACATACAGCTTATGTAGTCCACTATGCCAGTCATTACTGAGTTAGACATATAGCTTATGTAGTCCACTATGCCATTCATTACTGTGTTAGACATACAGCTTATGTAGTCCACTATGCCAGTCATTACTGAGTTAGACATACAGCTTATGTAGTCCACTATGCCAGTCATTACTGAGTTAGACATACAGCTTATGTAGTCCACTATGCCAGTCAGTACTGTGTTAGACATACAGCTTATGTAGTCCACTATGCCAGTCATTACTGATTTAGACATACAGCTTATGTAGTCCACTATGCCAGTCATTACTGAGTTAGACATACAGCTTATGTAGTCCACTATGCCAGTCATTACTGAGTTAGACATACTGCTTATGTAGTCCACTATGCCAGTCATTACTGAGTTAGACATACAGCTTATGTAGTCCACTATGCCAGTCATTACTGAGTTAGACATATAGCTTATGTAGTCCACTATGCCATTCATTACTGTGTTAGACATACAGCTTATGTAGTCCACTATGCCAGTCATTACTGAGTTAGACATACAGCTTATGTAGTCCAATATGCCAGTCATTACTGAGACATACAGCTTATGTAGTCCACTACGCCAGTCATTACTAAATTAGATAAACAGTTTATGTAGTCCACTATGCCAGTCATTACTGAGTTAGACATACAGCTTATGTAGTCCACTACGCCAGCCATTACTGAGACATACAGCTTATGTAGTCCACTATGCCAGTCATTACTGAGTTAGACATACTGCTTATGTAGTCCACTATGCCAGTCATTACTGTGTTAGACATACAGCTTATGTAGTCCACTATGCCAGTCATTACTGATTTAGACATACAGCTTATGTAGTCCACTATGCCAGTCACTACTGTGATAGAAATACAGCTTATGTAGTCCACTACGCCAGTCATTACTGGGACATACAGCTTATGTAGTCCACTATGCCAGTCATTACTGAGTTAGACATACAGCTTATGTAGTCCACTATGCCAGTCATTACTGAGTTAGACATGCTGCTTATGTAGTCCACTATGCCAGTCATTACTGTGTTAGACATACAGCTTATGTAGTCCACTATGCCAGTCACTACTGTGATAGAAATACAGCTTATGTAGTCCACTACGCCAGTCATTACTGAGACATACAGCTTATGTAGTCCACTATGCCAGTCATTACTGAGTTAGACATACTGCTTATGTAGTCCACTATGCCAGTCATTACTGTGTTAGACATACAGCTTATGTAGTCCACTATGCCAGTCACTACTGTGATAGAAATACAGCTTATGTAGTCCACTACGCCAGTCATTACTGAGACATACAGCTTATGTAGTCCACTATGCCAGTCATTACTGAGTTAGACATACTGCTTATGTAGTCCACTATGCCAGTCATTACTGTGTTAGACATACAGCTTATGTAGTCCACTATGCCAGTCACTACTGTGATAGACATACAGCTTATGTAGTCCACTACGCCAGTCATTACTGAGACATACAGCTTATGTAGTCCACTATGCCAGTCATTACTGAGTTAGACATACTGCTTATGTAGTCCACTATGCCAGTCATTACTGTGTTAGACATACAGCTTATGTAGTCCACTATGCCAGTCACTACTGTGATAGACATACAGCTTATGTAGTCCACTACACCAGTCATTACTGAGACATACAGCTTATGTAGTCCACTATGCCAGTCATTACTGAGTTAGACATACAGCTTATGTAGTCCACTATGCCAGTCATTACTGTGTTAGACATACAGCTTATGTAGTCCACTATGCCAGTCACTACTGTGATAGACATACAGCTTATGTAGTCCACTACGCCAGTCATTACTGAGAATTACAGCTTATGTAGTCCACTATGCCAGTCATTACTGAGTTAGACATACTGCTTATGTAGTCCACTATGCCAGTCATTACTGTGTTAGACATACAGCTTATGTAGTTCACTATGCCAGTCACTACTGTGATAGACATACAGCTTATGTAGTCCACTACGCCAGTCATTACTGAGACATACAGCTTATGTAGTCCACTATGCCAGTCATTACTGAGTTAGACATACTGCTTATGTAGTCCACTATGCCAGTCATTACTGTGTTAGACATACAGCTTATGTAGTCCACTACGCCAGTCATTACTGAGTTAGACATACAGCTTATGTAGTCCACTACGCCAGTCATTACTGAGACATACAGCTTATGTAGTCCACTATGCCAGTCATTACTGAGTTAGACATACTGCTTATGTAGTCCACTATGCCAGTCATTACTGTGTTAGACATACAGCTTATGTAGTCCACTACGCCAGTCATTACTGAGTTAGACATACAGCTTATGTAGTCCACTACGCCAGTCATTACTGAGTTAGATGTACATTGTGAGGCAGTTAAACTTCTTGATTTGTAAAAATGGACACACAGTACAATAACAATGTGTCTCCGATTTCAGTAAGCATCTGTTCCCGGTTTAGGAGAAAGTCATTGAGACACAGGCAAAAAAGTTAACACATGTATAGAGTAAATCTCTCAGCAAATGAAGCTTTTCAATCAAAAATTCAATAAAATATAAACCCATTTGTCATGTTTGTGTGATGATATTTTTACTCCATTTTAGTTTGTACATACTATTTCTTCAACTACCATAAAAAATACCAAATCAATTAAGCAGCTTTAATATTTAATGTGTTATGAAATATATTTTATATATGACAAAATTCACAGAAGTCTCGTTGAGTAATTAGTCGGAGGAAAGATGGGTTGTCATGGTGAATTTAACACCTAGGTATTATCCTTACTGTTCTTGATTTGATGTTCTCTGATTGAACCCTGGGATATCATCTTTATTTTTGTCATGCCTTGTCTTTGTAAATGTTTTTCTCCCCAACCCAACTTTTTTTATTTATGTACACATGTTTAAAATTATCCAAAACAATATTCATGCAACCATTAGATTTACACAGACAAAGATAGATAGACATGTTAGATAAACATGTAAATCAATTATACTATTGTAAGTGTTTCATAAGCCTGAATAATGAGCTCTGATTCAGACCCAAGCTGTTGTATTGTTATTGAATATAGAATTGTGTATTACATAATCATTTTCACGTTACTTTTTTGAAGTACATGTACTGTATATATTTATAAACATCATTTGATATAAGTTCATATTTAAATTTTTAAAAAAGGTGTAAAAAAGAAAAAAAAGAGAAAGGGGGGGGGGGTCTATAAAAAATATTTTTTTTAAATAATTGATGGCTTAATTGAGGAATGGATCTTCATGTGAAGTTCCAGCTTATGATATAAAATTTTGGACAATCATATACATGCAATTTGACTGTGAATTGAATGTTAATTGAACAGACGATATGAAATACCTTCAAATTTAACATTATGTATGAGAAATCATGTTATTTCTGATGCAAACATTGATTTTTTAACCATTGGACAGTTTTCTTTAAGAACAAGTAGATATAACTGTTAGGAAAGATTAAGATTTTATCTGAATAATTTAAACTGATGATTGAGGAGTTGTGGTCGTGCTTTTGCAGTCCCTCCCTGACAATGAGGTTCACAGTTATGCCAGCACGGTCAGGCAGAATGAGGAACTGACCACCAACCTGTACTGTCTGTTTGAGAGTCTCCCACAAGCTGAGGTAAGAGTCCCACAGGCAAAAGTAATTGTCCCACAGACTGAGGTAATGGTTTCATAGGTGGAGGTATTGGTCCCACAGGCCAAGGTAATGCTGAGGTAAGGGCCCTACAGGCCAAGGTAAGGATTCCTTAGGGGTTCCACAGGCTGAGATATTGGTTCCACAGGGGTCTCAGATGCTGAGGTAATGGTCCTTCAGGCCAGGTTATGTCCCATATGCAAAGGAAAGGGGAACCTCCCACATGCTGAGGTAATGGTCCCACAGACCGAGGTAATTGGGTTCCACAGGCTGAGGTAATGATCCCATAGTCTGAGGTATTTGTTTCCACAGGCCGAGGTAATGGTTCCACAGGCTGAGGCAATGATCCCATAGGTGGAGTTATTGGTTCCACAGGCTGAGGTAATGATCCCATAGGTGGAGGTATTGGTTCCACAGGGTGTCCCAGAGGTTGGGCTTATGTTTCCACAGGGCAAAGTAAGGGCCCAACATCTTACCCCATTACAGGATGACATCACTGATTTTGTGTTTTATGGCCAAGTTCTCAATCTGAAAGTCTGCAATAGAACACACACTTCCCCCACTCCACCCCCACCAGCCCCTCCCCATGACCTCCAGTGCCTCCTTTCATTATAATTTTAATAAGTTGGAATATGTGTTCATCCTTTTTAAAGCATTGATGATAGGGTCACATGCAGTGTCTCTGTTTTATATAACATTAAACTAGAACTCTCTAAGAATCTTAGACTCTGGGAAGACATGGTATATCACTGTGGGTTGTTTATTACCTTCTATAAATTGTGCAGCATTATTTATTTCCTTATTTAGAAGAAGGGTATTGATGAGTTAGCATTTTAACCTTACTTAAGATAAACAAATTAAAAAAATTCAGCGACCATTTTATTGTTCATGTACAAGCATTGTGATAGAATTTCCCACAGGAACAGCTTAGTACTCTCACTGACTCCTGTTTCCATGGAGAATATAATGTCAGGTATTTGACCACTTGAGATCTCTGCAGTGTAGAATTTCTAGGACAGAGCCAGAAAGTAGACCAGGATTCCAGTGATTATTAAAATTTTATTAATGTTGTTTGTTTTTCCTATATCATGTACACCATGGAAAGTCATCTTTTTCATTACCTTTTTGGTAGTTCTGATGTGGTCACCTGTATTTTATGTGTGATGTGTGATCCCTAATACCTATTGATTCTTGTATTAATTACATATCTAAGTTACACCCTTTAAAAGCTGCTTATAAATACTGAAAACCAGTAATGAGATCAAATGTTACGGTTTCCATGGAAACTTGTTGGAAGGTTTTGTTAAATTTCAGCACAGTACAATTATTGACTATCACCTGATTTTGCTGTTCATATTATGGATGATATTTAGATACCGTAGATTTTGTTTGCTACAATAACTCTATTAAAAGTAAAGAAAACACAATTCTAGTCTCTCAAAGCAAAAATGAATCTAATCTCTGTCCATATAAATGATTCAAACTAAAATTTAACAACTTCAAGCAGTAAATAGGCATTTTAATGCACCACATGTTTGTAAGATTAGGTAACTTGTTGTGTAAATTAAATTGTATGATCTTTGGTTTTTTTCCCCATTTGGAACATAGAATAGTATACACAATCAATGAAGCATTGGCTTAACCAGATTATCACATTCCTCTTATTTCATCTAGCCTTGACGGTCTGGGTACAGAGCTAAAAAATGGAGTCTGTTGTCTGCTTGGATGATCACTGTTTCTGAAGAGAGAGATTCTTTATTCTGTCTACTGCTCTTTGTCTTCATGGATAATATAGGATCAGTCTTTGGCCTACATGGCTAAGATAGGATCAGTCTTTAGTCTAAATGGCAAAGATAGAATCAGTTTTTAGTCTACATGGCTAATATAGGATCAGTCTTTAGTCTAAATGGCAAAGATAGGATCAGTCATTAGGCTACATGGCTAAGATAGGATCAGTCTTTAGTCTACATGGCTAAGATAAGATAAGTCTTTAGTTTACATGAATAAAAAAGGATCAGTCTTTAGTCTACATGGCTAAGATAGTATCAGTCTTTAGTCTACATGGCTAAGATAAGATCCGTTTTTAGTCTACATGGCTAATATAGGATCAGTCTTTAGTCTACATGGCTAAGATAGGATCAATCTTTAGTCTACGTGGCTAAGATAGGATCAGTCTTTAGTCTGCATGTTTCTTTAATCTACATAGCTATTACAGGATGAATATCTCTAGTCTACATATCTAGTACAGGATGGGTCTTTAGTCTACATGACATTTACATAGGATACATAAATATTTTTTAAGGCACACAAGATCATGTTCCTCAATTTCAAATAATTTTCCATGAAAGATTTTTCTTTATTTATTTTATTTATTTGCATTAAACATTGTTGATGGCCAAAAATCCTGGGGATCAGTACCAGGCTATTTTTGGACTGAAAATATTTTTTTGAATTTCCTTTTAAAAGCATGCAAAATGCAATTGGACGCTTATAAATAAAGTTATAGAAATTCAATATAATATTATGCCATTGAAACTTTATATCCAAATAGGTAAATATCATATGACATGAAAAATAATTATTGAATGATGTAGTGGAAATCTTCACATTGGAGAGATGAGAAATTGTTTTTTCGAAATAATGGAAGATAGATCATGTCTGGCATTGAATTATGCTTGAGAGTCTTTAAGCAGTCATGCAGATTTTTATTCTGCACTGTCATCAACATGAAAGATAAGTTTCAATTATAAGCAGTACCAGTAAATTTATAATAAGAATTGTTATACTTTCATGTTACATACTGAAATCTGATTGGTTAAGACGCAGTTAATAATATTTACTATTACCCTCAGCGTTAGCAACGCACTTGGCAACGGGTAACATTAAAAAATGTTACATGCGCGAAAATTATGCGCGTACGGTTCGCTGTAGAATTCACGTTATTCCTATATAAAAGCAGTAAAATTTTCTTAAAATTTTTAAAAAATAAATTCAGTATAACAAAATAAATAGTGCCTGTTTGGGAGGATAACAGTTGAAATTGACACCCCTCGAAAACCATTGTCAACCTCCGCTTCGCGTCGGTTGACAATGGTTTTCTCGGGGTGTCAATTTCAACTGTTACCCTCCCAAACAGGCACTATTTATATATTATTTATTCAACTGAATTGTGCACAAAAAAGAAACCAACTTTGTTTTTCTGGCTATTGACAATTCATTGCATATCAAGCATAGGTTTGCTTTAAATCACTGATAAGTTGAATTGCGAAAAAATTGCAGATGAATATGATAACACAGTCGCATAAAAATTCACCATTTATAATATAAGCATATAGATTACTTTTGTTCAAAGACCATGCCCAATAAAGTTAGATTTTTACAAATTGGATTCTTGTGACTTTGTTGTAATAAATTTAAAAAAGCAAAAGCACCTACAAACCAAAAGTGACAATATTGAATGTAAGAAAACATGTACAGCTGTAGTAAAATTGTATGATTTCTTCAAATTCATGAACACATCCTTTAAGGTACTCTTTCCATCCCTCAACTCTAACCCTGAAGCTTTAATCTGAGCCTGTGGAATGTTTCAGGTTTTAGATCCAGTCTGTCACCAGCTGTTTGAGTTCTACCGGTCCAAAGAATCGGAGCTGAAGACTTTCAGCAGGGAGCTGATACCTGTCGTTATCTGGACCTACCTGTCTGCTCTTAGTACATCCGGCAAAAAGGTGTGTATCATTATAGTTGAAGTACCTATACAAACTTTTCTTAATATGCATTGATAGGGTCAAATTCTTTATCAGAGAAACAAAGACAGTAAAACCTGGTTATAGCGAAGCCTTACAAATCAGTAGATTTACATTGCTATTCATGTATCACATAATTATTTTTATTATACCACTGTGTATAATTTCTATGTAAAATGACAACAAATGAACATACTGTTCTATTTAACAGTGAAATAGCTTCTGTGCTATCTGCCCACGGGGAAAAGTCATTGAAACTATTTACCAATGGCATTCAATTTCTCTCATTTTTAATCTCTGAACACCTCTGGCGTAATGCAAGTCGCTACGTTAAATTCAAAGTCCAACTTAAATTGGTTCAACAAAATCTGCATTGTCGACAAATAAGTTTTCGTGGGTATGATAAAATAACTATTTACTGACTATTCAAATTGTCCCCCTCGACAGTAACTATTTCCCTCGACTTTGCCCTGCTAAATATTTGCTGCTTGGTGGACAATAAACTTACCATTATCCTTATAGCCAGTAAATAGGTATATAATATATTTATCACAAAATAGAAAATATAAGCATAGAAAACTGACAAATCACTTCAATGTATCCATTGTATTCGAGATAACAGTGTTGTAGATACCAAGGTTCAACTGTACATTTATTCTTCCACATTACTTACAGTTATGCTATTTGAGGCATTAAATCAAAAAGCTTCTTTGTAAACCTAATATTTTTGGATTGCAATTTGAGGAATTTATGTGGAAACAATTTTCCCAACACTAATGTTATACACTGATATATCTGTAAATTTGTATTATCTTCATAGTTTATTTTAACCATAATATTTACAGGGATTTCTTTTAATTATTGGATTGTAATTTGTTTGATCTATGGTGAAATTAATTCATTCATACAATTATGTAATTTTGTATTGCTTACTTATGAAACAATTTAACAAGTCATTGTAAAAGATATAATTATTATCATATTTTACCTCTATTTAGGACTCAAATTCAGTTTGCTACTACTACATCAAGTATTAGAGGTGAAATAATTACATGTATATCTAAGTTTGTTTTAACGGTAAACTTTTACAAGGCTTTGTGAAGAATTTTGATGAGACTCTGCATCTCTACAGCCAAGGTTTCGCTTTAACCATGGTTGTACTAAACAAGTTATACTGTACAAACATTAACCGTGTATAAGGTATTTTTCTCAACTGAGTAAAATTCTGGTGTTTTACATACTGTAAACCAATTTTTATTCCAAACGACTTTATTTCACGAATAAATGCCAATAAACTGGTTTGCGACGACTAATGTTCACGACCAAGCCTTATCCAGACCTGTATTGTTAAAAAAACTATAGACAAAGGATTGGTTCGCGGTGAGAAATATTCGGGATGAAAAGGCTCTCGCTAACCTCGTGAAAAATTCTCGCACGTGAAAAAAATTTGGTGTCAGTACTAAGATATACGATACTAAGCTTCTGCACAACATTGTCCATCACCAGTTCTTGGTACTGTTAAAGTTCATTCATCCTCAGAATCCAACAGCATTTGGACTATTCCCAGCCACAGACAATGCAATTGTTCTCTTTCTATTTTTGAGTAGGTCCCAAATGGCTCATCAAGATGTCTTCTGCCATTTCACTCGCAAATAAAGTTCGGTTAGCTCAGAAAAATTTGTAAAATTGTGAATTTTATCGTTATAAGCTATTCAATAATCAAATTATGTCTAATGCTTGATTCTGTATTGACTTTAACATTCCAGAAATATATCTTTGAAAATGATGCACAACCAACAATGCTTTTGGTAGCTTGAATTAAAGATCAGAGGCTCATTTTCTCTTTTTTTCCTTTCTTCTGGCATCTACTTATATCATAGCTAGTCTTTTTAGGAAATTGATGAATGTTAAAAAAATAAAGGTCAAATCTGATACCAGATAAGAGTTAAGCAAATTTGCCATTTATAAGAAAAAAAGGACAATGATTAAAACAAAACCAGATGATTATTCTAAGATATTTGTAGTGTCCAGATGATAAATTTTTAATGACTTACGTGTTACTTAAAAAGCAAATTGCAGCCAGCTACTGCAGTCATGCGGAACCCGTGAGTGACAAATGCTGGAGAACTGATGGTGCCTGTCCATTAACTGGCTAAGAGTGGTATTACTGTTGACAACCCGATTACATAAATTGTGAAAGATTTAACTTCTCTTTTTGTTTAATTACAGTCAGTGAGAGGACTTGAGGCATTCCTGCTGGGAGTGTACAATCTGGTGAGTACTGTTTGATTTATATCAATAAAGTGCATGTTGGCATGATCAGCAGTTATTCATTCCCCTTCTTTAAATGTTCAGTCAAGCCCCAAATTTTGATTTAGGTAATTTTTAGAGAATCAAATATTGAATTTAAGATTTCACATTGAAGAAAAAATTCTGTGGTTGGCAGGAGAATTATGAAGAAAATGATAAGGTTAACCATGGTTATTTTGTGTGGTTTGTCAATGAAATATAAGAGTGATGGCTACAAAAATCCTAAACGTGCAGAGCATCAGTAATTCAGTGGAGCATTGATTGTTTACTGAGGCTATTGGAGACAGTAAGTATAGATTTGTAGGTTTTTCAATTAATTCTCCAATATTTTGGTCAGTACTTGGATGACATGTCTTTTCTGTGCCTCTGGAAGCAGTAGCCTGTCAGGAATCGATTTCATTTCTGTGCAATATCATCTACTAAAATATGAAGCATTTAGTCAAATTGTATGAGAGAGGACCATCTTGCTGTTAATACCTGGTAAATGCACACTAAGCCACAGATTGCTGCCTGTAATTACCGGTGGCTTTTTGCAGCAGTTAGCATCTCGTTTGCAGTTGACAACTAATGGTTGTGTTGACGATCCACCCCTAATGCACTGGCTGGTAATGACCATCTTAGCTCCTTGTTAGATCCAACAGGTGCTCCCAACCTGCCTCTTAATGTTGTGTGCACAATGTAAGCTTAATTCCTCACTACAGTATACTATCTTCTGAATTATTAAGACTTGATAAGTATTCCCATGTTACATAAAAGTTTTAAGATATCTTAGATTGTGCTTTATGCAATTTATTTTTTAAATGAAGTAGATCAGAAAAGGTTACAGCACAGGGAATCAGACCAGCCGGTCACCCCCTTGGGTCTTTTGTAATGTGGGCTGTCAATAGGAAACAGTTGCTGTATGTGCCAAACCTAGTGTTCATTGGTGTTTAAATATTATCATCGATCATAATTTTTAGCAAATAATTATTAGGAAGAGAACTTAAATAAGGGAATTCGTAGAAATTCTGCAAAATATTTTGTTTGTTTATCTGAGTTCTATCACATAAAACCTTTCACAGATCCCTGATATATTGAATAAAAGTAAAGAATATATGTAGTTTCATGTAACATCATACTGCCAAATCTCAGAATATCAAACCAAAGACTTGTTCAAAGACTTCTAATTTTGAAATATTTAATATTTCTTTCAAAACATTCTTTGGGTATTTTATGGCTTATTTTAGAAAATATAAATCAAATTATGGGGTTTTGTAACATTCATTTTGAGTCTGCTTTCTTTGTTCTGTAACAACTATACTTTTATGAATTTTCAACGTTAATTAGTGCTATTGATCGTACAAGAATAAAGACAACATATACCTTTTGTGAATTACTTGTTAAACATCCTATTAAATATCCTATTACATTACAAAGGACTGCATCCTTACCACAGGAATAGTCTTACCTCATTGAATAGTCAGTTTATATTGTAAAGAAAGTTCTACCATATTGTACAGGAAAAGCTACAACAGAAACTAAAGGACAGCAGTACTAAGTAACATTATTATCTAAAAGACTACTACCATCTCACAGCAGTATTCCTGCTGATTGTACAAGACTATACCCCTATCACATACTGTTGGAGCAGTCCTTCCTCAGAAACAGTCATTATGCAATATAAAAGACCCCTTATGCTTACAAAAACAATCCTAAATCACTGTGCAGAATTTTTCAGGTAGTGTTTAGTTTAATGATAGGACTGTATAACATTGTATAGTCCTACAGTTCAGTTTGATGAAAGTATTGTAATATATTGTAAAGTCCTACCATTCAGTCCAATAGTAGGATTGTATTATATATATTACATTGTTAAGAACTTAGTCCTGCCATTCAGTCTAATTCAAGTTCTAGGATTGATATGTATTACATCATGAAGGAATTCAGTCCTAACATTCAGTCTAATAAAAGGGTTGTATATGTATTACATCCTGAAGGAATTCAGCCCTACCATTCAGACTAATAATAGGATTGTATTTGTATTACATTGTGAAGGATTTTAATCCTTCCATTCAGACTTGTAATAGCATTGTACAGTGTATATGTATTAAATTGTTAAGGATTTCAGTGAATTGAACATATTTTATTGAATAAATCAAAAGGATAAGACACAAGTTCTAAAACTTAGATAGTCTTCTCCTAAGGATTTTAGTTATATTTAATACATCCTGAAGGAATTCAGCCCTACCATTCAGACCAATAATAGGATTGTATTTGTATTACATTGTGAAGGATTTTAATCCTTCCATTCAGACTTGTAATAGCATTGTATACATATTAAATTGTTAAGGATTTCAGTCCTACCATTCAGTCTAATAATAAGTTTGTATATGTAATACATCCTGAAGGAATTCAGCCATGCCATTCAGTCTAGTTAAAGGATTGTATTTGTATTACATTGTTAAGGATTTCAATCCTTCTATTTAGACTTGTAATAGCATTGTGTATGTATTACATTGTTAAGGATTTCAGTCCTACCATTCAGTTTAATAATAGGATTGTATTTATATTACATTGCAAAGGACTAATCATCCTACTATACAGTGTAATAATAGGATTGTATTTGTATTACATTGTGAAGGACTAATATTCCTACTATTCAGTATATGTGTAATAATAGGATTGTATATGTATAATTTCAGTTCTACTATTCAGTCTAATGATAGAACTGTATATGTTTTACATTGGGTAGGACTAACAGTCCTACTATTCAGTCTTATCTTAGGACTGTATCACACTGTCTAGTACTTTGAACAGTCATGTATAAAAATCATTCACATGAGAATGTTAGTTCTACTGGCCTGTTTTGAAGGGAATATAATACAATCAATTCATGTTTTGCTATTTGATAGTATATTATAAAACTACATCATATTGTCTGCCTTGCCTCATGCTATGCTATGCTGTATATCTGTCGCTATGAAGTATGATTTAATGCTACCACATTGTCTGCCTTATTCCATGCCTTGCAAAGAATCTCTAATGATTTGCGATGGTATATGATTTTTATCCAACAAGTTGAGTGTTTTCTATCCCTGAGCCTTGGCGATGGGATAGAAAACATGTAATGTTTAATTGTGATGTATGAATGTGGCGTAAGAACACACTTTTAATATGAAATATTTATCCCATAAGTGATATCTACCGTATATTGAGATAAACATGTGATTAAAGTCAATATTGCACTGAAGTATAATTTTATGCTGCCTCATATTGTTTCTCCTATTCCACACCGTGCTATATTATCCACTGCAATGATTCAATGCTAGCTACATTGTGTCTGCCTGTACTAATTCCACACCATGCTATATTATCCACTGCAATGATTCAATGCTAGCTACATTGTGTCTGCCTGTACTAATTCCACACCATGCTATATTATCCACTGCAATGATTCAATGCTAGCTACATTGTGTCTGCCTGTACTAATTCCACTGCATGCTATACCACTGTCACAATGAGGTTTGATTTGATACTAGCTACTGGTGGATCAAGATACCTCTGCTACATTCTTCTTTACCAAATCATACTGCAGTAGATCTATTTGTGCAACAGGTTAAATCATAATTTGGATTTAGGATCATTGCCTTGTTCTTTGTCGTTTGCAGATATTTATCTCTCTACAGAATGAGTTTTGTGTGTCCATATGATTTATCTTTATTTAACTCCATCTCAACTTTTAATTGTACTAATAATCAGGTCTATTAGACCTATTTCAAAGTCCTCTTACCTATCTAAAAAGAGTTGTAAAATATTTATAAAAAAACATCATTTGCTGTCAGGTGTTATGAGTCCAACATTTTAAATCTTTGTGTACATTGGATCATTACTGAGTACTCATGTTTTTTTAATTTGGTAAATTCAAATTTTCATCAATTTTTAATTTTCTGTATTTTTTTTTATTTTATAATCACTAAGTCTTCTTGAATCTGGGTTTAACCTATATGACAATAACTTGGAAATAGAATTATCGACTGTTGACTGTACTGAGTTCAGCTCGGACAGCTGACTAAAGTCTCCCCCAGCCCCAGGGTGTCAAAATCAGCCCAGGGTGGGCTCAGTAATTAGTTCTGTCGGTCAGCAATAGGGACGGACACTGTGACTTCTGTAGCACACCTGTTCTCTGTGACGCTGCACAGGTGTAAAGCTCATTAGCACCTCTTCTGCTTTCCCTGTGTGAAGTATGTGAAAATTTGACAAATCATACTCATCTCCTCCAAATCACACACTGCTACTACAGAAAGGGAACTTAGCTAATTAGCTAATAATTACAAGTGGCTGCAATAGTTGGCTTTTTGAACCCTTTTCCCTCTCAGTGATTAAAATAGCTGCTTATCATGTAATATAAATATTACCTAGGCTACTTTTCCTTATATCTGTTTCCATGGAAACAGTTCTACATCTGGACTGTGATTGGTAGGATTCTGTGTAGCCTCATCCCACCTGTTTGAGGGTGATAATTAAATGTGGTATATTATAGCTGCAAGCCTTGTAGCTTCCATCAACCCAATGGGAGTTACTCCTCTCATGCACACATCACTGTGTTGTCTGTGTGAATGCTCTCCGATGGTCTTGTAATTACGCCGGCTCAGATGGATGACTCCAGGTAAGACTGTCGTTTTTCCTCAAGGTATTTTTCACTCAGGTAGACTTAGCAGGTACTCATAATCAGGTTGATGCTCAACAATACAATATCTGTCAGGCCTCTTTCATCGGGAAATCATTTTGTTTTATGATAGATCAATTCAGGAATGTAACGCGCAGGATTTCAGTGTGTCCAGAGTCCTCTCGTCTTTGTGTTAAGATTTCCATCAGACCCATTCAGTTAAAATTAAACAAATTCTGATGCTTATTGTAAAAGGTTTGTTTTTTATACCCCTGGTAGTCTTAATGTTATTATTTGATTACAACAGAAATTGTTTAACTTACAAGAAAGTGTTTTGGGTGGGTTTTTTTGAATAGGCTTGCTTGATCATTAAACTAGATACATGATTAAATTTGAATTATTGATGACACTCAAAGCCTCTCTACCGATCAAAGAAAATGGCCAGCCATTGTAGCCTTGGATCAAATGCTTGGGGAAAGATTAACGTTATAAATATTTTAAATTTCCGAACTTGATCAGTGTTAGCGTTTTTCGCCTTTGATTGCATTCTTCAACTGTAAGGAATGGTTTGTTTCATAGACTGGAGAATAGTATTTTTCCATATTAATTCCTTTTCACAAAAATTAATCAAGTACAAATTGAATGATTAAATTATATGCACTTATCTATGGCAATGAAAATTTTCATTCAGACTTTTGAACCTGCATACATGATTTCCTATTTTTCTTTGCTAATGGCTTGTGTTTAAAGATTGACCTTACATCTCAGATTGAACTTCTAAGTTGTCCTTGTTTTCATTTACCAGTAATTTCAAATATTGATAAGAACTCATTTCTGAGACTTCAATTTCTTTAGAAAAAATAACAAAGGTTGTAGACTTCAGATTTATTATCAAGGTGTACATTAAATCCGATATACTGTAAATTGAAATTATTTTTTAAGCTAAGTATGACTGTTTGCTGTATTTTGAGGCTTCAGTGTGGTGTTTTGATTGGTTTTCATTAAGCCCATGCTTTTTGCCGTGATTGCTGCATCAGTTCAGGGATCTGTTCTAGAGAGTACCTGGACTTTGTTGGTGGCCATTGTTATGTCAGTGAGATAGGTGGCCGTTACCTGTAGTCTTGACTACCTATGGCTACAGCCTGTAATCAACAAGGGAATATACCTGGCTGGCCACACAGAGAAAGGTGATGGCATGTTTTTCATAAAAACCTGAGGGAAACTGTGAAATTGGTTTGTCTGACCAAGAAGTGTTGGGTGGAGGTGTGAATCTTGCTCCAGCCATCTGCAGTGGTTTGGATTGTGGAATGAGCCTCCTCACAGTTTAGTCATGATTTTTTGGCCAGGTTCAACTACTTGTGGTGTTAGTTGATGTCGGATACGAACAACGAGAAATGATTTTGGTGTGAATAAAGAAATTCAATGGTGACCTTCAGCTCACAGGTAATAAAGGCGATTTATGATAGAGGTTTTGGGGTTTAATGAATTACAGCATCTTGGGGACACCAGTCTTTTAAGAGAAGTACAGATAGCTACATCATGTACTAAATTAATGTCATGATCATTAGAGTACATTAGTGTATTAGGATTCTAATTATAAGTAAGCTACAGCAAGATTATATAGTCTCCATCAGAAAAAAAATCCCTGTGTCAAGTTTGATAATTACCATGAAATGTTCTTTGTTAAGGATCATCATTTTTTCTTGGAGACATTGAAATTGTTGGTGGTGATATAGGGGTCATGATGGTCTGTGAGGGTCATTGCCATGGAGCTTGGCCTTACTAACCTTGTGATTTCTGTTCGTCAGTGGTGGATTGCTAGATATAAATCAACTTATCAGCAGTTGTACCACTGATTTGCAGAGAAAACAGCCAAACTAACAGCACTGTCTTGTTGTCTGCTTCTGTCATCTGTGGCTGTGTCGTCTTGTGGTGCATTAAACCAGTCAACTGCTATGTTTAAATGCAGAAACATATTTGTGATGCTAGAAATTGCTACAAAGAATGCATGTTCTTGATAATATATTAGAGCGCTATGCCTTTGTTCCTTTTAACTAGTGCATTAGCACTAATATGTAATTTTCTGTCAGCTTTGTATGTCATGTGATTCTATGGTGTAATGCGTGATATGTGCCTTAAAGAGCCGTAGCGACAACAAGTCTTATATATGTTGATTATCATGTTCGCCTCAATATTTCATGTGATGCAATTTTGATATTACAGCACGAGAACTTGAATTTTTAGCATTACTGCTGAAATCACAACAGTATCATTTTCTTCATTGAGCTGCAGAAAGCTAATTTATGGATATAAAAATTAAGAATTTTTCTTGATTTCTGCAGGAAGATTTTGTATGTATTAGTCTCATTGTATGCTTATAACAGAAGTTGACAGCTATAGTATACCAGCAAAGAAACAAATATTAATGAAAAAAATCAAAGTAAAGTATGTCCTATGTAGATCAATTCTATTTGATGCAAGGGACGTTTCCCTGTGGATTAATGACTTTTGTTTGATGTAGGAAAGAAGTTTGTCTTATCTTCTGGTGAAAGCTTTCTGTAGCTGTAAAATTCTGATTAAGCATTGTTCTAGTTCTAAGATACGCCCACACATTGTGGTAGGTGGCTCCTTAAAGGAGACACATGAGAGGACAGGGGACTCTGAATGATAATGGCCACTGTTTTGTTCCTAATAAGTCTATTGTCTGAAATGTGCGGCAATGTTTAAGGAACCTTCTCATTAAGATCTCAGAGGATGCTGCTCACCTTAGCCAGGTAATGAGTCTCTTTGTGATTGAAGAACACCTGTTAGACAATTCATGTGAAATATTACCTGAGCTTTTATATCAGTTCCTAGAGATATTGTTAGGAGGAAGGAGAAATTCAAAAGAATGCTGCAGAAAAAAGTGAGTGAGGGCTAATTACCCTAAATATCCTGTCAGCAGCCTCCACACAGGAAGTGGTCAGTGTCTGATGACTGTCATCACCCTGGCAGTCAGTCATTTTTGGTGGACATATGATTAGAGTTTCCAATGAAATTTGACATCTTTGTAATTTTCAGGGCTGATTTGCACAAAGTGGTTTCCTCCAAGGCTAATTTTGACAATGTCATAAGCTGATGGACAAGTTGATTAAAAAGTATAGCATTGTTAAAAATACTGTTTAAACACCAGTTTAGTCTCAAAGTAAACTATTGGAACAAACTAGAAGATTTTGTTTTCCTCTATAATGATTTTTTTGAGGTGTGTAAATACATTGTTTTTCAAGTCTGGCTTTGTTATCAGTTTCTTCTTGATTTTTTTTTAAAAGGTAAAACAATTTTTTGTCCCAGTGATTACAGGGATAGTCTGATATTAAAAAGCAGAAATTAAAACAAGAAAATCTGTCCATGGAAACTTAAACTGCCATCTTTGAGTTTTACCTTTAAATGGCTCTGATGCAGGTAATAAGGGAAAAATAATGATCAAACCCAGGAAACTTTTATTACAAAAAATAATGAGGCATAGTGATATTCTCCACAAGTCATTGCAGAGATATGATTAAAATTCATCAAAGATCTGCAGGACAGACCCTTAGAATTTAATTGTCAGAGGACTGAAACTTAAATCCAGTCTGAAAGGAGAAAAAAGCCTTCTGATGATGGCATAGTTTTATGTTGAATGCTCTGTGTAATTATTGAAAGCCTTGCTGGAGAGGTAATTGCAAAAAGAAAACACATGGTTCTTTCTTATTGATTTTAATTTGTTTAATCACTATGCTTTACATGCAGACGTTCTTACTTACTCCCAAATGAGATTAAAGCTAAAATAATTGTACATTAAACAAATTACAATCCTGTTTTATGAGCATTGATGAAACAAAGAGCCCATTGACTGCATTGATTGACCACGACCAGTGAATTTGTTTGTCAGATTTATGAGCAGGACAGCTAATTTTTCTCTAAGGCATCTCTGTCCTCATTTTCAAGGATGCACGTATTAGGAGTGAGCCATTATGACAGCAGAATTGAAACTCCATGAGAGGGCCATTCATGTCTTACGGTCTCAATTCAGCATCACTAATCTTATCTTGGTATCTCAAACAAACATCACCAAAAACTGCTATATTATGATTAATCCAGCTTAATATTTGGCATTTCTTGGCATCCATGATATTTCTATTCAGGTTTTCTTTACCTTAGATTGGAGGTCAGTGCAACTGCGGTGTGCAATTAATTGGTATTTTGATTTTGCAGGAAACAACGTTGCCTGATGGAAAACCCAATGTCAAGACATTCCGTATCCCCACATTCTCTCAGCCCTCCATCTATCATGAGGTAGGTCAATGATTTCTTGTCTTTATTGTAGAATGACAGGTTCATAATGCATGTATCAAGTCAGCAAGCAGCTATCATGAACCATAAAAATTCATGGCTACTTATTTTTTTGTGTGTACCCGTCACCCATGAATCTTCATGTCCAAAGAATTAATGAAACACTGTCTTTATACAATTATGAAAGTATACAAGCAAATCAATGAAAAACAACCATTGAAGAGTAGACAGTCTAAGAAAACTGGTCCCTATAAACTGAGATGATTCCAAAGAATAAATATTGGTCGATTTCCTTTTTGGTTGAGTGAAAAGTTTTGACAATTTGACTGAGATTGGGTGGATGAAATTCTGAGAAATTTGGTCAGAAAAGCTTTGGGTTCACCATAGACATCAAAGACACTTCATCAACAATGGTACAACATGCACTGGTAAGCCTTGCATGTTTTTTGTATGGCCAATTGAAACACCATCTGGCTTGTGATGCCAAAACAGATTATCTTGCTGATACAGGGGCAATTGCAACTCCTCACTGAAAACTTCATTACAGTAATTGGAGTAATTCTATAATGAAGCTAGCCAGTGTTGCCTGACAATAAATGTTAAGTCTTCAGTCCTACTGGAGTCCCAGGTTAATGGAATGAGTCTGGAAAAGTCCATTCATCTCTAGAAGCACACATGGACACCACCTCCAAACTTGTCAGCATTCCCTAAATTAATGTAATATTGGAACCAATTAAAAACTTGATAGTATTTAATCAGAAAACAGACCTGAGGAACTACTTTTAACTGTTCAGTAGTTTCTGAATCAAGGTTGCTCTGGAATCACTTTTAAACTTGTCAGAATTTCCTACAGTCATAATAATGATGCAGGGACAACTTCTTAACTCATCAAATTCTTTTTGAAGAAAAAGCATGTCCCTTTATGGCTAGGTAAACAAATATCCTTGGCTGTGATATAATTGTACTGGTAACAGGGGACACAAGAAATTGGACCAATGGTCGTTCACTGGTCGGGTGAACGAGACTTGATAGTGAAAGGATCAGCAGCCAGCAGCATCCTGTCTGGATAGATTCCTGGGAAGCAGTTACAATGACTAACCAGATATTATTCTTCATCCAGAGAAATCCTATACTTTTTATGAAGCCAAGTTCTCTCATTATAAGGTGGTCTACATTAAAACCGAAGACGGATACAGATGACAAGTCAGAAATTCATTACAGCGACTCAGGGATCAGTTGATGAAATATGACAGCAGTAATAGTGATATTTTGTCTCAAGGTAGAGATCCAGTGCCGTAACGATCAGAAAAAAGTTGTTTAGTTCCTCAGTATATGTATCAGACGCTAATGATGATTATTAAGTCTGTAATTATCATCTTCATTCTGACTTTTTTCTATTTTCATTTTCTTTCAGTGTAGGATTTTATTGAATTATCATTAATGAGAATTGTTTGATATATTGGAGACTTTTATGAATTTGCCAATCAGAATGGTTTCAGGGCAAGTGTATTGGGCTATAAGCACTCACAGGCATAATGTGCTAAGTGATTGCTGGCATACTGTAAACCACCTTTTATTCGTGTTGGAGAAATTTTCATAAGGATTTCGGAAGCCTCTTATTTCTTGGCACAGTCCAATCCTCATATGTCTGTGGTATTTTATTTACCAGGTAAACTACACATTGATTGCAAATATTTGTCACCACAAACCAGCCGATCTCTAGTAAATCACAAAATAAATAAGGTCATCATGAATAAAGGTTAGTTTATAGTATGTTGCTTAGCACTAGATGGCATATTGTGCCCAGCAGATGATGTCATATTGTGCTAAGAAAAATTGTTTAATGTATCGCCTCAAACATTTTGTAGCCATCAAGCATCAGCAGTATCTCCCTCACTGAGAGTGCTCTATCCAGACTGGACCGTCGGGAGGCAGAGGAGTGGTGCAGTGGTCCCCTACCTCAGTACGAGGCAATCACTGGACAAAACAGGTGAGCTAATTAGAGTTGTGATGTAGTAGTCCCCTACCTCAGTACATGACAATCACTGAACAGAACAGGTGAGCTAATTATAATTGTGATGTAGTGGTCCCCTACCTCATTAAGAGGCAATCACTGAACAGAACAGGTGAGCTAATTGGTTTTCTGTAGTGGGTCCTTACCTCAATATGGAGCCATCAATGGACAGAACAGGTGAGCTAATTAGAGGTACATGTAATGTAAAAAAATAAAAATGGTAAGCTTTAATAAGATTTCTGGGAAAAAATATACCTGAGGTATTGAGCTATGATGTAGATATAACAGATGAGCTAAATAGGATGTAAGAATCATATCTGACCTGATATACTAATACACACTGTAATATTATTCTAACGGCTATCGAGCTGATATACAGCAACCTTCGGCTAATATAGGATGCGATAGAAAAATTGCCATGTAATAATCTATATATTAAGTTCACTATCCCAAAGTTAAAAACTTGGAGAATTTTGAGTCACTTAGCCAGTATCCTAAGGCTAAAATTTATCTCATCCCTTGGACACACTGGTCAGAGTTTTTCTAATGGTAAAATGAGTCCCTCAATAAAACTCTAATGTTGAGATCATATCTTTGTCACTTGGCCAAAGGTAGTTAATTGGACTGTTTTATAGAAATGGTCCAACTGCTATTTGTTACAGTTGTAAGGTTTGTCACATGATGTAGGTAGAAATGTCACTTGATCGAAGTAAAACAAAGTTCAACTAAGGCTTTCACATGATCAAAGGGAAAACAAATACAGTCATAAGATTTCAGATCGAAAACTGCTGGCCTGTGCACGACATGGCTCAGAATATGACCCGGCAAATGACGTCATTAGGGGAGTTTATAAATATTAGCAGAATAAGAGTTCAAGACAGTCTAATCCATTCACTTAACAAAAACTTAATTGTTTTGACAGAATGTTATATAGTCAAGATATGAAGCACATTTGTTTTTAATAGAAATACACATACTTGTAAAAAAAAAAGTGCAATTGAAATCAATGATATTGAAAAAATCCAAAATATCTTTATTAATACCTTATCATTTTTTACTCATAAAAATTTACGGGAACGAAAACTGATTTCTTATGGAGAATTATAATGGGAAATGTTGACATCTGTTCTCCATCCAGTAGTCACTCAGAGCACCTCCAAAAATGTTCAATGTTATCATTTGGGTACTTTTCTTGTCTGTCGCACTGCAAAATCCCAGTAGACTTTTTATTTTTAGTCATGTATTGAAACCTGACAAGCTAGAGGAGGTAAAGAAATCTTGGGATTTTTATACTACTGAATGAACATCATCAGAACCCTGTGGTATTATAAATATCAAATAATTTAAGAAAATGTGCAGCATTAATATCTTTGGACAGAATATAGACAAAAAAATCATCGATTGGAAGATTCATGGAAAATATTCAATGCACAATACACATGAGTTGAAGTCTCCTTAGATTTAGGTGAATGAGAAATCAGGTGGTTGGTTTTCCAAATCAGTAAGCTATCAATCACCTGGCTGAGGTCTATAGTGATCAGAGCTGATCAGACATGGTGGCTGTGCACATTAATCTGTTGAAAGTGTGCTGTCTATGTTTGCTGGTGATGTATCAGTTGAGGTTCAGTGCTGAGGTAAAATCAAGGGGAAGGTTTTCACAAAGGATGAGGTTCAAGCAGGTCCAAATTTTAACCTGGTGAAGGTACATGAATTAGTAGGGGCTTAGGTTTAAAAAAGCATGGTATTACATGTATTAGCAAGGGCATAATATGAGTGGCATGTCAGGTTTGCAAGGATTAAGAATCAAGATATATGTAGGACTGAGGTTTTAGGGGTTAAGATAGCAGCAGGACTTGGGTATGAGCAGGATTAAGGTAGACTAAGTAAGACTGAGGTTTTAACAGGATCAAGATATTTTCAGGATTGAGGTTTGAGCAGGATCAAGATAGTAGGACTGAGGTTTTTAAACAGGATCAAGATATTTACAGGATTGAAGTTTGAGAAGGATCAAGTTAGTAGGACTGAGGTTTTAGCAGAATTAAGATATCAAATGGATTGAGGTTTCTGCAGGGTTAAGCAGTTTTGTTATGAAAGAGTTAACATAAGCTATAAACAATTCTACAATTCATAATATAAATAGTGTTGAGATTCAGTAATTGATAACAACATTTTGAAACCAAATTATAGAACAAAAACAAATGGAAATCACAGTAACCTGTAAGATAATAAAATGATGTATTTTTAAGAGATGTAAGATCAGCTTTTGACGCCATATTAGCAAACCATCTACCACTGATCTGACTATGATTTTGCTTCACAGTTCTAAATCATTGTAATTCTTCAGTGTCAACTCCAGATTAGCAGGGTAACTCTACATGTGTCTTCTCCTTTAATCAATATAGAAGAGATTTTCTTCTGGGGGGCAGACAAAATTCTTTCTTCTATAATGAAGAAAAAACAGCCAGACTAGAAATTTCATACTTGAGCAAGTTAATTTGTTCTCATTGATCTCTCTATTGTGTTTAGGCTTTAGGGGATCACAAAACAATTTTTGTGAGAAATGATGATCATTTTTAATTCATAGACAAGTTAATTAGGAAGGTAAACTCTGATCTTTTTTAATATGCAGAGAAACCATGACATTAATGTCAGAAAATAGAGGCGATAATAAACTTTATGGAATAGAAGAACTAAATATGCAGATCAATGAAATTAAAATTCATTAAAACCATGAGTATCATTACGTGTTAACATTTCGTCAGATCTGTAGAATATATATGGCTTTAGGTCTCGGACTTGGTTGAGCGTTCATTCGTTGCAGAATTTAAGTGACATGTGATATTTCGTTGATTACTTTTTGCAGGCTCTGTTGAGGGACAATATTTTTAATATCTTTTTCAGACAAGCCATTCTGTCCACCGTTCTTCAGACTTTTACGACGGAGATTGCTGAGCTGACAACCCAGTCCCATCATTGGTTTTGTAAATCTTGCTCCAGGTACACAATCAATAATGAAGCCGGGATTATTAATTATAATTAACAGCTGCTAAGCGCAAGCAGAGCTCTTCAGTCTCTGATTCACGTCTTCCTTCTAAAATCCCCGATTCCTGACGAACTTCGTCTGTAAGAAGTGATCAGGGGATCAACAGTGAATTACTAGAAACTGCGTATCTCAGTTAATCGTGTAATGGAAAATCGGAATTACTTACGATCAAATACGAGTCTTAAATTCCCCCAATTAATCTCATCGTACATGATATTTATTTTGTTTGGAGACAGAGCTTAATTTATTGCTAAGGCTATTTCATGGCATCAGTTTAAATCATGGACACCATCACAGTTTTAAAACATAAATATTTCTGTTATAGTACGTAATATGTGTGGCATTGATAAAGTGAATGTATGTCGTATATCTTCATTCTCCCTACCTGGCATGGTCTTCAGCCTCAATTTAAATACAAGATTAAAAAAAAAAAGCCGCTCTATAGATCAATCATCCTGAATGAATGTCATGTCTAATTCATATACATTTACAGGTACATTAACTGGTATTGCAGAGATTTGGAATTTTTTAGAATGAATAATTAATTGATTGATATCAAGATTGAGATCCATAATGTTTCAAGTCCCTGGAACTCCCATCTTTTTTTATTTGTTTACACTCAGGCCTTCTCTGTCATAAGTTAGTGACCATCCTTCCCGAGTTATTTACCCTTTATGATGCCTTCTCTCTATTACATTGTAAGATAGCGACCACCTTTCCTGAGATATGTACTATCTGTGAGGCCCGTTCTTTTTTTTATGTAGGACAGCGCCACCTTTCCTGAGTTATTAACTATATGTAAAGCCTTCTATCTATCTGTTGTAGGATAGCAACCACCGGCTTTCTGAGCCTGGGGGACATACAGAGTCAGGAGGAGACTGCCTTCTCTCTGTCTGACTCCCCCGAGCCCCGACGGCGACACAGTCAGTATGGAGACCTCCCTCCCAGACTGGCCGTCAGCCCCTCCCTCATCATAGAGATGTTGTCTGGCCTCTACTATGTCACGTAAGTATCGGAGGTGATAGTGTGTGCTCTTGTGAGTGTAAGAGATCATTATTTGTATGTATGAAAAAATCTAATCATTTTTGTGTTTCTGAAAGCATTAGGGATAATTTTGTGTGTCGATGGAGTATTCAGAGGTTATTTTATGTATCCAATTCAACCATTTCAATTGTGTTGACTTTTGAAAGAGGAGATAACTCTGTGATCTTTGTACAGGTTTAACAGCCAGCCTCACTTAGGGTTGAAAGCTATCTACGATCTTCACTACAGGGCCAGCTATGAACTGTATGCAGATGTTTTATTGGTCAGTATACACCATCAGTGTTATCAATACAATTTACTAAAATTGTATTGAATCAAGTCTTACTTCTCAGATTTTATCGTGTTTAGAAATTATGAGGCAGAGTAGTCAAGATTGCAATACAAATTCTTAAAGAAAACTAGGTGAAGGACATTTTTGTATAGAACAAGTATTGCACAAATCTGACATTGAATTTTAATTGACTATACATACACAACATACAATTTTGATTGGCTATACACACTTGATGTTGAAATTTAATTGTCTACACATATAAACCGATATTGAACTTTGATTGGTTTATACCTGGCATTGAGTTTTGATTGGCTACACTTATCTGACATTTAGTTTTGATTGGTCACACATACCTGACATTGAGTTTTGATTGCCTACACATACCTGACATTGAGTTTTGATTGGCTACACATACCTGACATTGAGTTTTGATTAGCTACACATACCTTATATTGAGTTTTGATTGGCTACAGATACCTGACATTGAGTTTTGATTGGTTACACGTACCTGACATTGAGTTTTGTTTGGCTACAGATACCTGACATTGAGTTTTGATTGGTTACAGATACCTGACATTGAGTTTTGATTGGTTACACGTACCTGACATTGAGTTTTGATTGGCTACAGATACCTGACATTGAGTTTTGATTGGTTAAACATACCTGACATTGAGTTTTGATTGGCCACACATACCTGACATTGAATTTTGATTGGCTGTTAACAGGTTACCAGTGCTATGACTAACAGCCTACAGACAGTGGTGTCCAGCTCCAGGGACAGTCTGCGGGGGATGATGGCGGTCACACCCTCGACTTCCGCCCACTCAATCTCCAAGTCAGCCATCACTAATGCCTCTTTTAGGGCAAAAAAACTGCCAGGTAAAACAGCAGTCAAAGCTTAGAGAACTCTATGTTTGGGCGCATAATTTTGAGAATTAATTTTAATGAGTAATTAGTTATTTAGTTTTACGATTAAATGAAGATCAAATTTCATGGGTATAATATACCAATAAAATTCAAGGAAATTGAACCATAGTATTCCATGATTAAGTATATAATGACCAGTGATTACTTTGCAGATGACATTAGCATTGTACAAGATGAAGATGCATCAAAACTGGCAACCATTGATGAAGATTCAATAGAAACAACCACATCAAAGGCAGCAGCCAAATCCTCCAAGTTCAACCTGGCCAAAGCAATTCTAAAGGGAGACAAATCCAAACCCAAGGATACGAAAAGAGACTCGATAGATCATAAAACTAGTCTGACCAATGGAGACGCTCCCGATTCTGTGCACGTTGGTGTTGTCAAAAACAACTCCAGAGTCGTTGTTGACAACATTGAAATGCAACCTTATAACCGAAAAAATGTTGACCACGATAACAATGATGACAAAGCTGTGTCGTCTCCTCTGATTCCCAAGCCGCGCTCCACCGGGAGCATCAGCAAGGAAATGAAAGTGAAACTCCAGGACCATCAGCGAAATCCCTCAGGGTCATCTGTCAACTCCGACAATTATAGCACAAATCTATAGACATTGTTACAAACCACACTTATTGTTAACTGGTTCTCATTGAATGTCTCTATTATGAATGTAAAGAATTATATATTTTTGAACTGAGATATATAAGGTTACTGGTATATTTGTTGGGTTTAGATAAAAGTATATGTTTGTTCCATACATATGTATAGCTCTGTACATTTTTGTTTTATATTTCAAAAGTGGGAAGTAATTTTTCAAGTCAAATTTAATTGTAAAAAGCAGATTGATGCCTGGAATATAAATAATTTCATCTGGTGTCTACATTTATCTCTCTGTGTACTAATAGCAGAAGTCCTCCTATTTATCTCTGATGATGGTGCTTGTCTGTGTGCTAAATCTAGGTCTTTCAGTTACTACATATACTATACATCATCCAAGTCTCAGGCTAGGTCTCACAGTTAATAAATGATTCTTGACCCAGGCTAGGTCTTTCAGTCAGTATATACTAAATGACCTTTGACCCAGACTAGGTCTGTCAGTCAGTATATACTTATTGACCTTTGACCCAGGTTAAGTCTTTCAGTCAGTATAAACTAAATGATCCTTGACCCAGACTAGGTCTTTCAGTCAGTATGCTAAATCATTTTTGACCCAGGCTAGGTATTTCAGTCAGTATATAGTAAATAACCTTTGACCCAGGCTAAGTCTTTCAGTCAGTATATACATGTACTAAATGACCCTTGACTCAGATGAGGTCTTTCTGTCAGTATAAACTAAATGGCCCTTGACCCAGGTTAGGTCTTTCAGTCAGTATACTAAATGATCTTTGACCCAGGCTAGGTCTTTCAGTCAGTATATACTTAATGATCTTTGACCCAGGCTAGGTCTTTCAATGTCAATATGATCCTAGACCAACTCTATGTCTATTTGTTTAAACATAACTCTAGTTCTAGGACTCTCAGAAAGGCACCCTTATAAAACTATCTCTCAAGATGAATGATTGTCTTGGTCCCTGACTGGTGTTTGCTGTTTAACCTGTCAACATTACAGCTGTACAATACATAACTGGAACTATTCCCGATTTCAGTAGGATAAAAATTATAAGGATCTTTACAGCTACTTTGAAAGCTATACCTGTCCTGTATGGGATTCATGTTCTATATCGGTAATACATTCAGATGCATACATACCTATTATAATTTACCTGGATTTATATCTATTTACTTGAGGTCATTTATTTTTGCTTCATTTTACATTCAGTCACTTAACTAAATACTGGTAACACTTTGTGCATATTCATAACTTATTTCACAAATGTGAAGCACATAAATACCATCTACAAAATTAAAACTGTTCGTAGAATGTAATTAAGCTCAAACTGGTTATTCAGTAAACTCAAGAATACTCAGATTATGCAATATGTAGGTAAACAGGAATCATTTTATCATAACAGCTTAGATTTGAGTGTACGGTCCCATTACATTTTGTAGTGTATCTATGATAAGCACTGTCCCGTGGGTCCCTTTTCAATAGGATGTTGAGGGTGAACCAATAATGCCTTGATCTACTGGAAAGAACTTTTCATTCTATCTACCTCTTCTCAATTTTGTACAAGATCAGTTCAATTTGTGTGGTTCAGTGTGTACATGAATATAAAATGCTCTAGATTATATTAATTATTTTCTTCATCATTAATTTTGTTAAATAAAGATTGTTTTAGCTGGCTTGTCATGTGCTATAGTCACCTTTCAGTTCCAGGAGTTCAGCATTTGTTGGCTTGTAGTTAGGGGTGTTCTTATGCCTACATTATGATCACACTATTTATAGTCCCTGCAGTATCTGCAGTATCTCCTTGACTCTGACTCGACAAACAATTTCCCAGGCTCTTTGAGTGATCAGATTTCAGATTCAGGGAGATATTTGACATCATCTGGTTTTAGTTAGCATCGACTTAATGTAGAGTGAAACTCTGTAAACATTTCCTCAAACTTATGCAAAACAACATTTCTCTAGGTTCAAAGAATTTTATTCCTCAATTTTTATTATTGTACATTTGTTCAAATTCCTTTATTGATTAGAGCAAAAGAAGGGCAATTTTTTTTATAATTTCATGTCTTTGGCTGTAAAAAATCTTATGGTATTTGTGATTTGCATTTGAAATATAGCTTGTTTACTAGAGTGATATTGTTTGTAATATAGACATTTACATTAGCAACACTATTAACTCACTGCTAGGTGCATGAAAACACCAAGTGATTGCCCTTTGCTAATTGTAATAATCTTTTATTTAATTTATAGAATTTTTTAACTGAGATTTTTCCTGGAATAAAGAAAAAAGATAGTTTATTGATAAGTGGATGTAATTGTTATAATAATACAGATGAGTAGCTGTAGTGAAGTGATCGGAAGAAAACAAAACCTTTCATTTTTTGTAAGTTAGAGTATTATTTAATAAATTATTATCAATATTGCTATTAGTTTGCATATTATTCATTTACAAGAACAATACTGGTATAAAAATTAAAAATCCCATCCATCTTTGAGTCGAAACAGAGCAAGATCCTATATTGGGTCAATTTGCTGCAATGGACAGCTCTCCCTTGATGCTGTAGTCGTTACTGTATGATAAATAGGGACTCAGCGATCACCACCACCGTTTGGTCCTTCGTTTGATTCAGGAGTGGGCTCCACCTCTGATGGCACTGGTACAGGTTTTGAAGGAGGTGACAGCAAAAAGGGGGCACCTGCTGGAAAACAAGGTCCAAATCAATAAGTTAATTTAAATGTAAAAATATTCAATCATGCAGTTGATTTTAAGTTAAGTTATAGATAAATGTATAGAATACTTCCAGGTTGCTGTATATTCCATACCATTAAATGAGGGTAGATCAATGAGGGGTGGGGGTGCCTGGTTCCCATTGATCACATGATATCTATCGGGGTAGATCCTGTTGACTGCAGGGCAAGGACAGCACTGGGAGTGAAAGGTCGGGACCAGGCTTCCTAATGGCACCGGTCGGATGATCCCTGCCAGAGGGGTCTCCCCCAGCATGACCCTGGGTCTGCCTTCATACCCCACCCTAACTCTGTCATCGTATCCCACCCTAGGTCTGTCATCATATCTTCCCTTAGAACTGCCTTCATATCCCCCCTGCACAGTGAGGATCAAACTGCAGGCCACCAAAGAAAGGCTCCAGAGGGTATCTAGTGACATGGTGCCTGAAAGGCTTTCAATGTTAAATTGCATCTTTCATGGAATGACCATTTTTTGATACTGTTTCCAGTACCAGTTTTACAAATTAAACTCTCCCAAAAAATTGACCAACAGTACTAGTTGAAACAGAATCACTCTGTATGGTTAGAAAATTATTTTTTGCCAATTTTTTCTTACATATTGCAAGTTTCAATGATTAGAACGGGGTATCCATGCATGTAGTTTCATTAATATCCCTTCATCTGTCTGTCCTACTAACATTTCAATATATTATCAATTGATGTACTAGCAAATTACTGTCATTTATCAGAGATGAAATCTAGAAAAATACTGATTATCATTTGTAAATAATTTGGTTTAATTAACTAAAACTCAAGTGTGTTATTGCTTATAATTTGCTAACAAAACTTAATCGAAATTTTCTGTTATACATGTACCTAAAAAGATCACAATAATGATAGTCATACATAGATATTCCTTATTAATAAACCATAAAAAATCATCAACAAAGATGATGACATCTTTGGAAACAGAAGGACCATCTCCTTACCTTGTTGGGTGATGACAGTGGAGTCCCCCCATCCTTTGGTTTGCTGATTTTATATATACATTGAGTGTTCATTTCCCATGTTCAGGTGTAAGATATTAATTACAGGTCGTGCTAGATCACAGAAAAGGTCCACCATTTTATTTAAGAAGTCGCGGCCTTCTCTGACCTCTGTGTTGTGAAGTTGAGGTTTTATTGCACAAGGAAACAACTTTTGTCTGAATTCCATTGTCCAGAAATGTCAAAGAAGCACGCACTGAGAATACAAGCATTTCCTGATTACAACATGCCAATAGTAAATATTTTGTAGTTTTCTTTTATATACTAGCTATCTTTGTTTTCATTAATTTTTGTGGTATCTATTTTCGTGGATTAAGCGATTCTAGAATAAGTTAATACATGGCCATTGATACTACATGTATCTATGTACATACATTATGTCATTGGACATTGCATTTTAATGAACATTGCATTTTTGGGGTTAGCTCAACACACAAAAAATCCACAAAAATTTGTATTCAACAAATTGTAATGCAACCAAACATGTTTTACATTATGAAATCCTGAGTACCATACACACAGAATAGGAAATCCCCACCCACAGGAAAAAGTAGCCAGATACCAAGAGGTGTGTGTGTGGGTGGAATTAAATGACCCACCTCCCCTTCCCCTCCTCTGCCTTGTATTAGTTTTACTGCAATGCTTCGTACATGTAACAATGCTGAAGTCACTAAATGCATTGTTGAGTATGCCAAGTTATTTGGGGAAAATTAGCTACTTTACTTTAATACTGACTTCTCGAGTGTTTCACAGTCTATTGTCCTCCCACCTAATTAAAAAATATATCAAATACATGTACTCCTAAGGCCTTAAACTATGTCTACAGCAAGAAATAAATTTGTACGCACCCTAATTTTCTTTATTAGGTCAATCAACAACCCAAAGTATTGTAGTAGTTGGGGTTATATGGAGCGTGGATATCGGCCTAGGTAGCTCAGTGGTAGAGCTCCTGACTAGAGTTGCAGGGGTCCCGGGTTCGATTCCCGGTCCAGCCATATGTTTTCGTTGTATTTATATACTCATTCCTCCTTTCCTACTACAGTATTAAGCCATGAATCAGTGCTTATACTAAGAGTTATTTGACCTCAACAATGACTGAACCTAAACTAATGAGTAATACAGAGAGGTCAGTAGAGAAAGACCTCAAAATTATAGATTTATCATCCAGGTCAATAACTAGTGGGTCATTTATACCATCATGTCGCCCTCCTCCATGTGTTCACATTGTTCCCGACTCGTGCATGGACCAGGAGTGATTCTAGTCTTCTAGATGCCTACATTTTTATTAACTTTTGATTTATATAATGTAATCAAATATTGATTGCCATATTTAAAACTCTCTAATACATGTAGTATACATCCTATACTTGGCAGAAAAATGATGTATCATATTCCTTCTTTCCAAAGATTAGACTGAGGAACAGATAAGTAGACATATAAGAGGAAACAGCAGGTACATTGGTACAACAATTTTATGGTGTATAAGAACACATAACACTTGTTCAATTTTATGCAAGATTTATTGAGCAACATTTTGGTGAATGTCATAGGTATTGGTCCAAACTCATTTTCCATAATATCTGTACTGTACATGTCTGTACTAAAACTAGGTCATTCATACAACAAGAACAACAAACTGACATCAATTTGGAGCTATTCTGCACAACAAATCATCACTTGCTGTGACCATTCACAATCTGACATTTACATACACAACTTCAACATCAATCTAAAAGGTCACTGTAATCAACTTGTTCCATATCCACTGAACATGTCACAGTAACATCAACCTGCAAGCTGAGTACTGTTGCATGCAAATCATAAATAGAGCCAAGAAAAACGCCCCATCATAGGATGTGGAGATCTTGCACATGTTGAGTATTTGTAATTTTGAGAAGTCCCTTCAGTGGAGTTCAAATCAAACCCATGTGTTACAGATTTTGTTTTACAAGTCGCTACAAGCTGAGATCATTCTGGTTTGAAACACTCCACAAATTCAGGGTTTTCTTCAGTAACAACAATATTGCACCTCTTAACACCGTAACACTTGCATCCATTTACTGCTTCATGTTTCATATTTGCACGCAATATGTAGCTACAGTCATACATGTATTTGCACATTTTTATTAACATTACATTCAAAAAGAAAAGAAACCTCTAGTGTACTAAATCTTTTGAAATAACATATTAAAACCCATGTACTGGTAATAAAGAATTGACTGGTAATAAAGAATTGACTGCCAATAACCATGTAAACTTAATCTCTTACCAAATTGAACTATGTCTTTAAAAACCAAAGGAGCTTTGATTTACCTAACGGATCACTTAGGTGGATACAAGCAGAAATTCCCCATTACAAACAGATACTGATAATTAAAGTAGTCAAATATAATACTAGCTGATGAGCAGATTAAAGCCTTTCAGCTTTAATGATTGAATAATGATTTGTGTCGAGATTATCACACAAAAGGATCATATGACCATTCTGAGTTTAATCTGATAGATCTATCTTGAGTTGGAACCCAAGTAAAATACAATGTACTGGTTGGTACAATGTCTGCTCAGTGCTGCTGTGAGGACGTAGTCAGTATAATTCCTCCCCGTCATCTACTGGTCACCCCATTAGTACGTACTTCTGATTAAGAGCAGGAAGAGTGACACTTGAGACAATCATGTTACTGATGCAACACAGCAGTTACCGCAGTCTCGTTGTTTACAGAACAAATACTTGTAACATATCACTCAGAACTTAACCAATTTCCTCTTGGTTCTGTTGCAAAAATTAAACATACATAAAATGAAACATATGCATCCTTAGAAATTGACAAGACATGGGTTTTTCTCATTTTGATTTGTTTTTTCCTCTATACAAGACCGACAATTAACATCATGTACTTTAATTAAATCCTACTGTGTCACGACTGTAAACAGAGCCAACGTACTTTTATTCTCCAACAGTAAAGAGTTTATGTAGGGAACAAAAGAATAAGATTTGTTAGCTTTCTATTGATCTTGTATTAAATATAATAGCAGTTAATATAAATCCCTTTTCTTTAATCATTCAGAATTTAGGTAGGCCAATTTAGTAAGATTTTAATTCTATTTCATTACTGAGTCTATATAGGAAAATCTAATAATAAAACAAATTTATGAAGCCAAGTAAATTAAATGGTTGTTTCAAAAAGCGCTGGAATGCTATCTTTAGAATTTTGTAAAACGGAATGCTTTATTTATTATGCCATTGAAAAAAGGGCTTGTATACGGCAATGCCCAAATAAAGAAGAAATGCCCGAGTAATGACTAGCTATGGCAGTGATTGTCCGACTAAGTGCAGGGGAAGGGCTGTGTAAAAGTACTTGTGACTAATGTGAACTTTATAATATAACAACCTATATACTAAACTTCACAGCACAAGAACAATGCCCAATTAGATATAATAATACAAATGTGTGTCAAATCAAAAACAAAAATAAATTATTTCAACAGATCCATAGTTTGTAAATTCAGACTGTTTTATAGAAAAAATAAAATTCTACAAAAATATTATGCATATTCAACTAAACAAGCATTCTCACAACATTTGACAGAGCCACTTAATAAAGTTATTCTCTAATAAGGAGCACCTGCTATTGACTAGAACAAAAATAACATAAGGCACTGAAGGCAACAACAACGAAACCTCAGTATCAGACCACCTCTAAACAATGTTTGCCCTCTCCTAAATGACTGATATATCAGTACCCAACTCCAGACAGAACCGTTTTATCAAGAGCTTGGACTTTGGGCAGTACGTGACAAACTCCGATTTGATGAAGGCGGGGTCTACTTATGATTAACTGTCCAGTCATTGGCTAATAGATATGAATATATTGAATGCAATGACACTTGCCCGACTTCACCCGGAGATGTATATTTCGCTGAAACACCGCCAATTTCACTCAGCAGAGCAGATATTGGCAAAAAACTTTCCGGTTTTGACAGTCTATGAACCTCTCTTAGCGAATTAGAAGAAAGCAGGTCAATATTTGACAGCTTGTTTTGGTGAGCAAACTAGATAGTAACATCCCACAGAAAGTCCAAGCTCTTGTTAAAACGGTTCTAATTTTGTACAAAATCACAGCATAACATTTTTTTAAAGCCATTAATAAGTTATATGCAGATCTTTATTCATGAACTATTTAGTTATTGTGTAAAAAAAAGTTTATTTTCCTAGCAATGAACCCAATGTTTTAACCATGTGTTGGGGTAGGGTAATGTTTTAGAGGCAGCCTCACTGAAAAATGAGAACACAGGATGTGAAATCTACATACAAAATATTAACTAATTACTATAAAAAAATCGAATACCATGAACTACACATAATGTACGGTAAGTCTTAAAGAGATTTTCACTCAATGAAAATACAGGATGGGTAATCAATTAAAAATGGTGAGACAATCGACTGGAATTGTGGAATAGACACCGAGACCACAGTATATTACAGTTTACTTTTGAGAGATGGCGGCTCCATATCCCCCATCTGGCAGTTTCCGTTCATTAGCGGCGTCTCCTCCACCTCGGTCACTCCGTTCTTCATCGAACAGTGCTCCTCCTTGAAAGTCTTCCACAGTAACTGAACCAGATCCGTCATAAACATGGCAGATGTATTCTTACCCACCATCCTTAAAACAAAGATGCCATCTGACCGCAAATAATGTTCTGCAAACTTTCTGGACAATTTTTTGTCAAAGTTAGTGTGAATTTCACCGGCTACTTTGAGATATTTTCGGACATAGGTGACTTTATTTTCTCCGAATACGATTTGGTATATCCAATGGAAAAGGTTTCCAAAAGACAAAGCGGCAACAATAAAAAACCAAAACCATAAAAATATGAATATTTTTTCATTAAATAGGTTGATTGGCAATACACATTGCACGGTGAAAGTCTGAACATTTGCGAGTTGGCGGATTTTGAAGTCACATAAAGTTACCCTGGGAAATCTAGGAGATTCCCTCCAATTTCTGTCGTAAATGAAATTTTCAATCACTTCAAAACCAAACATATTGAAATCGGTAGCCATAAAGGCATTCAGAATGAAAAACTGTCCTACAACATTGGCACAGTACAAAAACTTGATAAAAATATAGAACCCCGTCAGAAAAGTGCCATCTCTTTTTCCACAGCAAAAACAAAGCACGTTTGAATATTTCTCCCGCATCTTTACGATGAAGTTGTATCTGTATTCTCGATGAGTCTCAATCCAGCGGTTCAAGTACTTGGCAAGGTGCGAGATATTTTTCATTCTGTCATCTGGATCTCCCATCATTCCATTTTCGGAGAGGGCAATTATCCTTTCCATGTTCACACCAGACTGTCCATTCATCATTCGCCAAACAATATTGGGAACTTTAAACATAAGTGCCTGAAACATCAGAATGATGGGTACCCACTGGTAGTAAGTTAATTCTTGATTGTACCTGTCTGATATCCTGTGTGGAATTGGTTCCTCCTGAGGTACATAATACGTATTGGAAATCCAACAGTAAGATTTGGCATAACTTGTGTATGCGCTGGTAAACTCGGCAGGTACCCAGCATTCAATGGGGTTCCCTGCATACTGTCCGGAGGAGGTCACCACCGCAAACAAGGTCATGAGCACCACAGTCCACAGGTGGTTGAGGCGGTCTATCCAGTCATCGTCGCTGCTCCCCGAGATCTTGGAGAAGCTGGCTAAGCTTCCCAGCACAGTTGTTAACCTACAAAACAGGAGAACATGCTTCAATACACTGCACAAGTTACAACATCATTTATAAATCATGAAATGTTGGTAATTAAAATTTCATGTTCCTTAATTGATGTTTTAGTGTTTTGAGGAAAAAATATTTATTTTTGTCTTTTATTTGTTTCTTCTTTACTTTCATTGCAATCTGTAAAATTAATGCTTTAACCACAATATCCTATATAAATTTATTGTTCTGTAAAACAGATTAAAGTTTATCCCTTAATCAGAAGAGTTAATAAAAATCACACAACAAAATCTTTCCTTGGTTATCCAGAGCCCTATACAAAAGTCTTTAGGCACACACCACTTACATGGCTAATTTGTTTAGTACAAAGTCCCTTGCTGATTTCATAATTTATACCCAATTCTTTGTACATAAATGAACTAAACAAAAGCCTCTATCATTAAAAATCATTCATTTTGCAAACATTTAAAATATTGAACAAATCTGTAATCTAACACTTCAGACATACTCTGAAGTTTTAATTGTTTTTAAAGTAAAGTATAGATGACAGTAGTTGAAAATGTGAAGCTTTTTTGTCTTTTTTTTTTTTTTGGGGTGCATTTGTGTACACGTCATACATAAAATTTACTTTCATGCCTTTGAAATTGGTAATTTAGAGATATTTTTGGAAACCACTATTCATAAAAATTATCAGTTAATTTAACAAGTCACCCGCAACCAAGTAGGCCTTAGTAGCAGTTTTATAACACACACAATTATAAGCATGTTTAAATCCACAGCCACAAAAAAAAAAAATAATAAAGAAAAGCATTATCTGATTCTCTGTATTGACGACAGAAAGATCAGCAATTATTACCCTCTATGAGTTGACCTACCATTGAACAAATCAACAAGTTTCAGAAATATCATTATTGAGGTACAATTCATATATATTGTAAATGATTTGATAACTTATTGCTATAAAAAATCAGTACAAGTTAAAAGCTTACAGCTCTATTTCATGACAGCATGAGAATGTTAAATAACTGACACAAAGGATTTCTAGTTATTATTCTTCTGATTGACTTATCTTAATTCTGATGAAAGCTGGATTTCAACAAATTATTTTCTTTAGGAAACTGAGATGTATTTATGTATATAATATATAATTAAAAAAAAAAAGATTGACAAAAAATGTTTAATTCATTATTGTATCTAATTAAAGTAATTACTACTGGTACTTCATATTATTAATAAAGAACTGTTTCATAATCTTTACACATGGATGATCTGATCACTGACCAGTGAATGAAGTGGGGAGATTTTTATGACGAGGTTTGACTGTGTACTTACATTTTGCTAGTCCTGGTGGTTAACTGTCCAATTCAGATTTAATGTAACACTGCTTCATGTTGATTTACTCTTTGTCTACAAAACACAATGACGCAATCATCACATGACATGGGTCAGATGGCATATAACCTACCACAATAATCCTTAACAATTGGATAGTCATCAAGCTATCAGTTTAAAACAAAATTATCAAATACATCACATATGTTTTTGAAGTTTAATGTCTATCTAACTACTTGTATAGAGTAAAGAAAATGATTTCTATAAGCTTAAGTTACTAATTCAAAAGTGCCAAAAGAGGGAATTATTTCTCCAAAGATCGCTGGCCATTTGCCCAGTAAGCAGATAAAAAATACTTTTAAACCTGTAGCATTTAACTGTTGGTATTACAAGACTTTCTTCTCTGGATTTAGCTGCTTTTAACCAGTTATGTTTTTATATGGATATATCTTTTTATAGTTTGAGAAAATGTTATTTCATTCATTGGTAAATCAATTATCAATTAAAAATGTCATTTAAATTACATGCTTCATCCAATGTATTGGCATGCCTATTTCATTTCATGTCTTTAAATGGCAATTATTTATATAAAATTTGTCTTTGTTTGACCCAGACATTAGAAATAAATAAGCATAATTCTGTTTTCTACGCAGAAAGCAATTTCATCCTTTAAAAAAAAATAAGCAGCTGCAATACTTAAAGCTATTACAGACCTTTTCTAAACATTTCCACTCTCAGTATATTACTTGATGTCACATTATTAAAATAGCATTTATTTCAGTCAAGGGAATTTTAAACATGATGTAACGTTGCTTTTTGGGGGGTTTTTTTCAAGCTTTTTAGTAAAATTCTCCAATGACAAACAAACTGAACAAGCAAGAAGAAACAGTTTATCATAATCAAAATATTTAACAAAAGCATTTACCCATGGGTAATTCAAGAGAATAGCCATGCCGCAACGCCCCTCTCACTAGATATCTATATGCCTATGTACCGAGTATAATATGCGCATTCACATGTTTAATACCGATAAAAACAGAAAATAACTAAAAACTAGAACTAAATTTTACAATAACTGAACAATATGTATATCCTAATATGATATTTATAAAAAAGTGGAACTCCACCTGCTTTTGGCTCCGAGTTTTCCCAAAGAAACGCAACGAAATGGTCGGTTCGGCAGTTGAACAAAGAAATCTGCTGCACATCACACATTTTTTAAATCCCACGATATTAACTGTTTAAACACTGTATTATTTTCTTGATGCACTCTGTTCATACAATTAACAAGCAATGTTATAAATTCCATTCAACTTTTCTATGAATATGAATAGGGATAAAAAAAAAAACATACTTTATAATCTGAAGAGAAATCCGAAAGTCCCTCCATGAGTCTATCATCGTAACAAAATGTACCGGAAGTTCTCGACTTATCAATTTTCGCGCCAGTCTCTCTCTCTCTCTCTCTCTCTCTCTCTCTCTCTCTCTCTCTCTCTCTCTCTGGAATGGGGCCCTTCTGTTTGCGTATATTTATTTAATTCTTAAAATTATGTTTACTTTAAGTCTAAAAATTATGTTTACTTTAATTCTACAAAATATTCATGGCCATCCCCATGCGCGGGGGAAAATTAAAAATTTGTTCATTCACACCATGACAGTAAATTATATAAAAAAAAAAAAATATTCCTCGGACCCTCCCAAACACACAAGTTAAACTGAAAAATTAATATTACCCTTTTTTTGCTTGATTAGTTTATATGTTTAGTCACAGTTGAGTAAGAGAACTGTCTGTTTACCTAGAGTTATCTCTCTTAATGCATTTCACAATGTGAAAAAAATATTCTGTTCTTGATTTTAATGGATGATAAGGGCAAACACATCAACGAAATAAACACACAAAATAATGAGATGTTTTTTATATATTCATTATTTCGCCAATCACGGGCAGTCCTATTGGGACGGCATGCATAAATTTATACTTGATTAAAAGATCAAAGTAAAAAACCATTTTTTTTTTAAATAAAGAAATTTGATTATCTACATTTTATTTTTATTAAAAAGTCTATTTTTTTAATTACTTATATTGTCTATTAAGATATTTAGCATTCATTTTACATTCCTTTCTATGTTAAACTAAAATCAACAAACATATAGACAAAGAGGAAGTGTTTGTGTTTTGTATGCAATGATTTGGGAGAAAATTGTAGAAATCTCAATTTTATTGTCCAAAATGTATGATTGGTATGAGCTGGTATAGTTTTGACGATGTTGTTAGGTTGATGAGCCAAAGAAAGTTGGAACTCGGTACAAGGTGGACGATAGTGTGTGGGTGCCGATAGAAACAGAAATATAACATCAAAGAATGAGTAAATTCATGTGAAAAACATCTACATGTCATTTTTCTGTCAGTGGTGTAACATTGATTATAAGTGGTGTAACAGTGTGTCAATCTTCAGGTTATGAAAAAATGAAGCTCGAAATCTTTTATTTAAGGGCAAATTTATCATGTTTTAATTAAATGCAATCCAAAATAGAAATTACTTTATATTACGAAATTTAACACACTTATTTATTATTATCGCTGGGTCAGTAATGTAGCCTTTATATCAGCGGTAAAACATAATAATCAGTGGTGTAACACTTACATTTTGTTCCAAATAAAATTAACTGACAATAATATATGAATATTCGAAAACACCAGTGCACTTGTAGTCATGTCTTTTTTTATGTTTCGCTAAAAAAATCCAGTTGTTTTCTTTTTAATGCTCAAATAAAAAATTTGTTACGCAACACCAAGACTTTAATTGTCTCAAATGTTATGTTGGTCACTATGTAAATGTGTCAAATATTTTCTGTTCTCTAATTCTGATAACTTTAAATGAAGTTAGTTGATATAAACTTTATGTCCATCATTTCAAAAGAATTACATTTTTTTATTTCAGATTTTTTCCAATACTGTATGTTTGTAACACCACTAACAAAATGTTCACAGTTCATCTAATTTTAGTCTACTTATCAACCAAATGGTAGATTCCAACGTTTGCAAATTTTAGGATGTTAAACTTTATTTTTTGTTAAATCTGTTTTTGACTATCAAAGTAACTTTTTGGCAATAATTTTCTCATTTTTTACATTTTTCAAAAGTCTGTATATTTTGATAATGACCCATACTAAAACTGACATGCTTCACATCTGTGTGTGTTATACTGACATGTACACTTCTGTGTGTTATACTGACATGCTACACTCCTGTGTGTGTTATACTGACATGTACACTTCTGTGTGTGTTATACTGACATGCTACACTTCTGTGTGTGTTATACTGACATGTTACACCCCTGTGTGTGTTATTCTGACATGTACACTTCTGTGTGTGTTATACTGACATGTACACTTCACTGTGTGTTATACTGACATGGTACACTCCTGTGTGTGTTATACTGACATGCTACACTTCTGTATGTGTTATACTGACATGTTACACTTCTGTGTGTGTTATACTAACATGTTACACTTCTGTGTGTGTTATACTGACATGCTACACTCCTGTGTGTGTTATACTGACATGTTACACTTCTGTGTGTGTTATACTGACATGCTACACTTCTGTGTGTGTTATACTGACATGTTACATTTCTATGTGTTATACTGACATGCTACACTTCTGTGTGTGTTACACTGACATGTTACACTTCTGTATGTGTTATACTGACATGCTACACTCATGTGTGTGTTAAACTGACATGTTACACCCCTGTGTGTGTTATACTGACATGCTACACTCCTGTGTGTGTTATACTGACATGTTACACTTCTGTGTGTGTTATACTGACACGCTACACTTTTGTGTGTTATACTGACATGCTACACTTTTGTGTGTGTTATACTGACATGCTACACTTCTGTGTGTGTTAAACGGACATGTTACACTTCTGTGTGTGTTATACTGACATACTACACTTTTGTGTGTGTTATACTGAAATACTACACTGCTGTGTGTGTTAAATTGACATACTACACTGCTGTGTGTGTTATACTGTCATGTACACTTCTGTGTGTATTATACTGACATACTGCACTTCTGTGTGCGTTATACTGACATAGTACACTTCTGTGTGTGTTATACTGACATGCTACACTTCTGTGTGTGTTATACTGACATGTACACTTCTTTGTGTGTAATACTGACATGCTACACTTCAGTGTGTGTTATAACGACATTCTTCAATTCAGTGTGTGTTAAACTGACATACTACACTTTTGTGTGTGTTATACTGACATGCTACACTGCTGTGTGTGTGTTAAACTTACATTCTACACTTCTGTGTGTGTTATACTGACATGGTACACTTCTGTGTGTGTTATACTGACATGCTACACTTCAGTGTGTGTTATAACGACATGGTACTCTTCAGTGTGTGTTAAACTGACATACTATCCTTTCGTGTGTTATAGTGACATACTACACTGCTGTGTGTGTTAAACTTACATTCTACACTTCTGTGTGTGTTATTCTGACATGCTACACTCCTGTGTGTGTTATACTGACATGTTACACTCCTGTGTGTGTTATACTGACATGCTACACTGCTGTGTGTGTTATACTGACATGTTACACTTTTGTGTGTGTTATACTGAATGCTACACTTCTCTGTGTGTTATACTGACATGTTACACTGCTGTGTGTGTTATACCGACATGCTACACTGCTGTGTATGTTATACTGACATGCTAAACTTCTGTGTGTGTTATACTGACATGGTACACTTCTGTGTGTGTTATACTGACATGTTACACTGCTGTGTGTGTTATACCGACATGGTACACTTCTGTTTGTGTTATACAGACATGTACACTCATGTGTGTGTTATACTGACATGCTACCCTTCTGTGTGTGTTATACTGACATGCTACACTTCTGTGTGTGTTATACTGACATGCTACACTGCTGTGTGTGTTATACCGACATGGTACACTTCTGTTTGTGTTATACAGACATGTACACTCATGTGTGTGTTATACTGACATGCTACCCTTCTGTGTGTGTTATACTGACATGCTACACTTCTGTGTGTGTTATACTGACATGCTACATTTCTGTGTGTGTTATACTGACATGTTACACTTCTGTGTGTGTTATACTGACATGGTACACTTCTGTGTGTGTTATACTGACATGTTACACTTTTATGTGTGTTATACTGACATGCTACACTTCTGTGTGTGTTACACTGACATGTTACACTCCTGTGTGTGTTTTACCGACATGCTTCACTGCTGTGTGTGTTATACTGACATGCTAAACTTCTGTGTGTGTTATACTGACATGGTACACTTCTGTGTGTGTTATACTGATATGCTACACTGCTGTGTGTGTTATACCGACATGGTACACTTCTGTTTGTGTTATACAGACATGTACACTCATGTGTTTGTTATACTGACATGCTACACTTCTGTTTGTGTTATACTGACATGTTACACTTCTGTGTGTGTTATACTGACATGCTACATTTCTGTGTGTGTTATACTGACATGCTACAATTCTGAGAGTGTTATACTGACATGTACACTTCAGTGTGTGTAATACTGACATGCTACACTTCTGTGTGTGTTAAATTGACATACTACACTTCTCTGTGTGTTATACTGACTTGCTACACGTCTGTGTGTGTTATACTGACATGCTACACTTCTATGTGTGTTATACTGACATGCTACACTTTTGTGTGTGTTATACTGACATGCTACACTTCCGTGTGTGTTAAACTGACATGTTACACTCCTGTGTGTGTTATACTGACATGCTACACTTCCGTGTGTGTTAAACTGACATGTTATACACCTGTGTGTGTTATACCGACATGCTACACTTTGAGTGTTTATATTCTGACGTACTATACATTTTCGTGTGTGATATACCGTCATGCTAGAAGATTTCTCTTTATTTTCTCTCTCCGAACTGCGAAGAATTTTACTACCTAGTTTCGTAATAATATTTTATTTTACATGATACTTTTTCTGTATCTGAATATATAAAGTTTTAAAGGAAAATATAGGGTACAATATTACTTTTTTTTTACAAGCATTCAATTGCAATCTGTATACGTTAGTAAGGACAATCCAAATGGTAGGCACATTCAGCTTGATATGCAATTATTCTTATCATTATATGTTAATATTGCACAGTGTGCGGATATAATTAATTAAACTGCATTTCTGTATATCATTTTAGATATACAGTATGTATTTAATAATATCTGTGTTTTGATAGACTACTACCTCTATATTTCTTAGTATTCATATACTTATCGAACACTGTATGGGCACTGATGATACACTTTTTGTGTGTAGAAATAGTTCTATTTGGTGTGAATAGTCATCTATGCGACCTGCTTATCACAACTAATAGGTGTGTTCTCTTACCAATACAGTTGCTTCCTCTTTATTTTAAATACATGTGCAATTCCACAGCATCATTGTTATAATTTTGATTTCAGTCCGCTCTTCTTTGTGTGAGGTTGAAATACTATAAAATGGCTATATGACTATCAAGCCTCTTTAATTTCTATACTCTATATATACTGACATAACCTTTAATAACGACAGTTCATGCAGGTACAGAACATAGGTCTTTGAAGTTTCCTATTTAGCTGTATGTTGACTCTTGTAGAAGATCAAAGCGGTGACCTCACAACTAGAGTTTTACAAACGTTTTCGATATCCTCTTATCTAACACGGAATCCTTCTTACATTTTATAGATATTTTGTCCGATTAGATGATTAATAAAGTCGTTAAGTGTTTTGAAATGATTCAATGGGAGCGATCAGGCCAGTACTCGAGTATTACGGACATACGTAGTAATCCATTGTAAAACGTTCAATAATTGTTGTAATGTTGTGAGCCCAAATGTACATATTTTGGTTAGGACCGGGTGTCAAATAACAACGAATTGTTACCGTACTGCACCACAATAGCGACACGGAAATAAGCACAGGCCATGTTTACAAACTCTTTAATTGTTGGACAGGGCTACAGATAGTCCTAATTAGCGGGAGCGTTTGACTAATTTCACGGAGTATGTCGAAGCTTTGTGTTGGGAAAGAATATGATTTTTCCATTGTGAGCTATTCGCTTTATCGGTGTGTGTAAGGTAGAAAGGCTTTGTTGGTCAAAAGCTGATTACTAGAGAATCTTATTGTACTTACAACGGGCGAACTCACGGTGTAGCGAGACATTTTGGGGAACAATTTTGTATAATCATTATGTTGAGAAGAATTCTTGAATCATTAACAGTTTTTAACATGCCTTGCAATGGGGTGTGTATAACTTGAGAAAAAAACCATCAAGAAATTCTATAAAGTGCTGGATCCGTTCAGATTTGGAGACCATGAAAAGACCCAGCAGAATTATGAGAGGTACTGTTCTGGGGTATTACAGGGCCCAGTGACATAAGACGATGCAGGACCGGGACATTTAATTAAGTGACAACTGCCTTTATCTATATTTGACCAGGATCTGGCAGTATCAAATTATTTGATTTTTGTATGAACAGGATAAGTCCCCGTGCTCAATGTTGACAGTGGTCCACATTTACCATTCTGTCTCGGTTCAGTCAGTTCTGTGATTTGTTTCAATACTTCATTCAGCGTCATCTGTAACCGATTACACTGTGACTGTATAGTTTATTTACAATGTAGTGACATCCGATCTGACGGGGAAATATACAATTTTATCAGTGTTGGATCGTGTGGCAATGTGATACACTCGTACGTCGATCGGTTGTCATTAGATAATCGTAAAGGAATATTGGTGATCGTAAGCTGGTCGTAAGCATCGCTGGGATGGAGAGTCTGACGGTTTTGAACAGCCGACGTTCTCGCTGTCACTATACGTTTGTTAACGGGAGGCTGACGGACGTACAATACAAGCCCCTGTATATTGACAGCCTGGGGCACCTGTCCACTCCCCCCTACAACCCATACTCAAGCTACTGCGACCCGTATGACGGTAAGAGAGAGAGAGAGAGAGAGAGAGAGAGAGAGAGAGAGAGAGAGAGAGAGAGAGAGAGAGAGAGAAGGGGCTTGTGTTTAAACCCAATATACATGTATATGCCTAAACTTCTTTTGGTGTTTATAAACAGTCTTCAGAGACAGGGTTCTTCAAACACTGACAAACAGTGGGCTCGACTGAACAAATTTGGACATAGGTTCATATTTGAGAATTTTTTTTTGTAAATACATACATGTATGTTAAATCGATCGGTCAACATATAAAAAATAAGCAAAGAAAAAAAAGTTATTTTTTCGAATTCATTTAAACAAGTCAGTGTAAACAAATCATCGTAACTCCCCTGTGTTGGCGGCACGTTTGTCACAGCTGTGTCTTTGAATAGCTGAATGCATTTTTGCTCATCTTAATTAAATTCCTTTAATATCTTTCATTCAAACTTCTGTGTGTTTTACAATGCATAGCTAACCGTTACAGGATTGATCAATGTTTTTGTGTTCAATGAAGAACTATGTCTATTGTTAGCTTCCAGAACAAACACCAGTGCAAAGGGCTGACATATTTCGCTCTGAATATTTGATCCATTAAAAATAAGGAGAACAAAACAATCCTTACTATTCAGGATAATCCTAACACAAGTGTAGGGGTTAAAATACACGGACAGCTTTATAATCTGTGTAGCGATTGGCATTTTGAAGTGCCAATTCCTTAAATTACTATTAACATTTTCATCGGATTTTCCGATTATCGATAATCCGTGAGAAATTAAGAAGTCTTGTATGACGAAAGCTGTATACAGTCCCCTTTTGTTTTGTGGTCTATATGAATTGGATTTTTCATTCAAGGGTTATTTCATTTAAACACGAAATACTCTTACTATAATAAAAAATGTATATATGGTAATTTGTTTGTAAACCATCACCGGGTCTCTGCAGTAGGGCACCTGCTAGATTGCAGAAACCATGCATGAACCACTTGATTGAATTAATCAATTGCGCTCACGCACATCTTTTCGAACACGTGTCTATCCGGGCCGTTTGTTTTTGTCCCAATTTTGATTTGTTGATTGTACATACACCATCAAAACTGAAACCAGTACCTGCTCTAAATAAATCTAATTCCCGCCCATTATCCCCACTCAGACGAACGCTCAATATTACTTTCACATGGCTGGGATAGATTTAGAAAACATGTTTTCAATACTCGATAATTTGAAATTCCTTTCCATCTTATCCTCCTCAGGTACGCCAAAAATTAGTTAGAACATTAAGACGCAAAAATTAACGCACGGCTGCAGTGGGTTCGGTGCAGACAAATAACGTCTGAAACTAAACGACCTCCTCTCGTTTGATGCCAAAGTTTTGATAGACACCTTTTCTGTTCACTTCTGCCATCACCTGCGAGAGAGGGGAGGACGGGTGTCTGACAAGCTTTGGGGGCTAGGGATTTATTGTTTCGAACAAAAAAATGGAAATTTTACATCTTTCGATATATCTTCAATCTATTCCCGGTTCGGATCATGGAGTATTCAATAAATGACGCTTAACTTAGAAATTGGTCAAAAACTGAACAGAATAGGAAAATAAGGCGATTGAAAGGAAATTCAATGTGGAATGGTAAAGTAGTAAGTGTGCAAACATTTTGCGTCAGTGCTGATTATCATACCAGTCACAAGATAGGTTTTAGACTCGGCGAAGAATATCCACACGTGCTCTCATGCATTCTTCCCCTTCCTAAAAAGACAACGATTTGTGTGCGAGATCTCCATTCTGTCACAATGGCGTGAAGAACACATCGGAGCCTCTCGAGCTCATGTGAAGACTCCACTGATTTTTCTACATTGGATTGTTTTTCCCTCAAGTTTTGCTTCATTCCTTGGATTTTTCAGTTTTTGCTAATTGTGACGTGTTTTGGGAGCTAGGGCAGCTGTGACAGTTTTGGAAACAGGTGCGTGCTGTATGCCCAATGTCATTTCACCATCATTGCAAATACAGTCAAACCCTTATATCATGCACCCTTTATTGACCTTTTGATAAAGAATTGAAATTGTCATTCATTTTAACAGTGATTAAGAACTAATTATCGTCACTATACTACATGCGAACAAACGGGAACGTTAAGATTATAAATAGAGAACGCTACATAGTAAAATGTCACAAGACAAGTACCATTACAAAAAGCCGACGGGACCCATCATTCAGGCCGATAAGAAAGGTAGGCTCGCTGTTGTATTGTGTCGCACTGTATATTGTACGAGTAGAGTAGCTCGTATTCCGGCAAAGGCGCTTTCCATCTAAACCTGTGTAAAATTGTATGCATACCTTTGCAATAAAATTATTGTTTATATAGAATAGGGGTGGAATTTTTTTATTCACGGATTAAAATGGAAAACGTCTATGCTCGTGTTCGAATGGACGTCAGTGCCCAGCCTTTGGTTTCTCTACCGTGGGCTTGCAATTTGAAGGTTTGTTGAAAACTGACGTAGAGAAATTATATAGTCTGAAGAAGTGCATGCATGCATAATGCATGTAATTTATAAACATTATGTAGCACTCGTGAATGTGCGGATCTAGTGGGGGAAGTTGGGTGGGTCTGGACCCCCCTTTGAAAATTAAATTTATTTCTTTAATATTGACTCGGTAAAATTTCCCCAAAATATGCCTCACCGTAAATTTGAATATTCCTCGGAACAACCCCCCTTTAAAAAATTATGGATTCGCGCATGTCAGTACCACCACACGTGCATGTATTTGGTTATGAGCTTTGTACATCATTATGACAGAACTCTTTTTATAAGGAGGTAAATGTGGTGTCTGTGAAATTTTTTTCCAAACCAAAACGGTAGAATGCGTGGAGTCCGTCTGCAGCGTTATGATGCACAGTGGATGCTCAAGGTAACAGTGCATAAACAGATGACTTACACGACAAAAGGATTTCAAATTCTCCCTTATTTGTCAAAGAAATGAATTTTGCAAAATATGACATTAATTAAATTTTGAGCTATAACCGTTAATATGACGTTAGGGCCTGCTCCTCTACAATTCTTTCAATTCAATGCAAAATGCAAACTGAACAAGGCCTATAATCGCATGTTATGTATGTCTCTGAATCGCATATCAGAGATGGAAGATTGAAAAATTATCTCGGTATTATGACAAAGAATTATAAGGAAAATCTTGTTTTCAAGCTTATCAGTTCAAATCGCTCCAGAAGCTACATGTATATACTTTATCTTTGAAATATTAATCCTTTGGAAAAAAAACACTATAGAAACCAATAATATACATTGACCCCTCAATGCATAGATTACAAATATGGGTATTGAAGATATTTTGACATAAATATCTCCCTCCCCCCCCCCCCCCCCCCCCCACCACCACCACCTCCATCCGAAGGAAAAAGGGAAAAAAGTTTGCATGTGATAATGAAAGATTGTAATTGTTAGTACAGCTTACTCCACTTATATTGAAATCGCTTATTTTGAAATAGAAATAAATCCCCCGTTTTTGCCTCTCATATTCTTTGCATTGATTTAACGGATATAATGAAATCGGTTATATTGAAGCCACTGATCAGTCCCCAAAGGTGATAATTAGTTGTTTTTAAAACTGTTATATTGAAGTACTCCCTGGCGGCTGTCGTCACGGTTGGTGACAGTAATTATGCCAGACTGACCGTTTGATATACAAAGGTGTGAATTAAGTTCTCATCATGTGTGTTTTTATACTTCTATTAAAAAGTAAAATTTATTCACTGTTGAAATTTTTGTTTTTACGAATATGGATGAATTGAGGCTAGACGTAATATGGAAAAACCCACAGAAAAGAAATACCTTATCTCCGGACGCTAAAAAAAACTAGTTATGGCCATTTATGAAAGGAAAAAGCCTAAATTCGAAATAGCAAAGGATTTTGAGATTATCGCATGTACAGTAACGATGATATACAAGCAGCGTTCAGCAATATTTGAAGCGTTTGGGTCTGGTGATTTTTCTCTAAAACGTAAAAGAATGCGATCGGAGATTATGATGAGGTTAAGATAGTAACAAAATGAAACTTACAAAACTTTCAGATATAATTCTAATCAAGCTTTCAAGGACTAATATTCCATGTAATTTGTTCACTGTATAATAGATACATGATGAACAAATAATTTGTTCGGGTTTGGTTTTCTATGTTTGCATCTGGATTGAACTTTCAAAAATGGCGGCTTCACATCAATCAATTTCGCTTATATTGAAATACGGATATATTGAAATAATTTGAATGGTCCCCTGAATTTCAATATATCCGGAGTAGGCTGTACATGTATTTGGTGTTAGATTTTCTATCGTAAGATGAGAAGTCATAACATGCCTATATATGCTGGAGATTAATATTGATTTTTTTTATTGCAACATACAGATATGTCAAAAATAAATGTTAATATGCCTATTTCAACATGTTTTATTCAATATACATGTATAATTGTACTATTTTTCCTAGTGTTATCACTTTGAAGGGAGGTAAATCTGTCATCGTTGATCGTTACACAAGCTGATTAAAAACTTGAACTGTTTGGAATGAAAGGTCCTGTTAAATATTAAACTCATAACTTAATGTGAAAATAGATATGTCAATATGTGAATGAAGTCATTAAGGTGTTGCTTGAAGTTTTACTTCACTTTGATACCTCCCCTAGTTGATGACAGTCCAGAGGACCTAGCGTCTATCTTGACTAATCACCTTCGTTGAAAATCTAATTCCTAGCAATGAAAGAACTTGTCTCCAGGGACTTCTCTACTTCTAGCCTCTACGACCTACCCCTCAGACAAAACAACAAAGGACCAGACAACAACTAAACAGAATTCCTGATTAAAAATAGAAGTTTTAGCAAATTAGAATTTTTTTTTTGGTTTAATCTTTCGACCTTGCTGAGGTGAGAATAAAGGTGATTGGTGTGTAGTCGGCTCTAGGCAGGGAGATGTTATAATTCAGAAACGTTAGACAGTTGATGGCTGATAACACCACTAGCTTCTGTTTATCAATTACACTTAGTGTATGTAGGGAGTTTTTCTTTTCACTACTGGTGAGGAAATTCAGGGGAGGAGAAGGGTAAGACATATACGACTACTTCCACTATCCTCAGCTCGTAAACCAGTCTTTTATTACATCATTTAATCATTAAGAAAAATAGAAATGTGAATGTCATATTGACACTGTCTATCAAGTTAATAGTTTGAAGGAAATTAAAATTCAATTTGTTTCCTGTTTTAAGTGAATCAGGATTTCCATTTCGTTGAGTGATGGTAGCATTATATATGGCAAGTTGAAGGTAAGCAAACGAACCAACAAATGCATACTAAGTATTTTATTTCAATGAATTTATATCACAAAAATTTATAAATGCTATTTGATACTCTTAAAAAGATATTTGTTCAATTATTTTCCATAAACTTCTGTGTACAGTGTAGATCATTTAAGCTTGTGCAATGTTTAATTTGATTGGTAAATGCTCATGCGCTATGTGGTTTTTAGTATGCACATATACATAGCTAATTATACTGAAATCTTGAAATTCTGTTGTTTTTTTTTAATAGTGCCTGTTCTTAAATACATTTAAGTTATATAGGACATTTTCTTGGAACTGATATTGTGTCTTTAGAAACAATTTCAAATGCTGGTATGAATTTTTGTATTTTTGCTAAGGGACTCTATACTTCTATCATTAAGAGGTCAATTCTCTTCAAGTTCAGGGTTTGTCACACCTGATGAACTTATACACTGGAACCCAGCTAATCATAAGGACACAGAAAAAATCACCTCATAATAAAAAAATAAAATTCACACCTGTGGTAATAAAGGAGTTAGTTCTGATGATCTCGGCTATGGTCGGTGAGGGGCACCCTGGTTCCTTCTAACAGCCCCGTGTCTGACATGCTTTGCTAATTATCATACCTGCTGATTGTTCTTTGCTGGATTTTGTCGGTTTTATGGATTTTATAATGGCTGTGGCTTGATGGATAGCAGATATCATCCTTACGGTCATTTGATAGATGCATATCTTACTCGGCCTTTCCTCTGTCCTGAGTGACCCTGGGAGCAGTGACCAGCGAGTAGATTCAGGTGTCAACTTATTGCCCAGTACACTAAGTGATGATGGAGCACCATAAAATATATGTTATGGGAAAACTTTTGCAATATTTTATGCTCTCAATTTACTTTGACTTTAACATGATAAAAATCTAATTTTCTTTCATATAGAAAATGCTGCACATTTTGTTCTGTTATTGGTTTGTTGCTTGGGAGAATTTCAGAACATGAATTTTTGCTGTAAAAATTGTTGTTGTGTGCTAGCTGTGGAATGCAGGAGATGAATTCAGATTAGCTCTGCTCTGAAGTGTTTAGCTGTCAAAGATTCTGCCTGTCTTGGATTTCCATGACAACCTGTTGCTTTTTGCACCAGTGATAAAGGTTGTCTTTGGAGAATCGGATTTTATGTGAATGATATTTGATTTTTTTTTTTTAAAGTTCAGTTTTTCTACTTAATTTGTCTGCAAAATATAAGAGTTTTGCAATAAATGATCTTGCAGTTGAGCATTGCTAGATATCAACGCCATTTATTCAGAAGCTGTAAAGCCACCAAGTTGGTCTGAAAAGTACGATCCTTAATATAGTTGAAGAATCTCCAGCCCCATATACCGGTATCACCACTTTATCCTCCCCTGTAAATAAATATATTACTCTAAAGGCTTTACCTATAACTTCTGTACCCCATCAAAAGGAGCTTTCATTGACCATTATGATACCACTATTCCAGCCTACAATATCTGTTCCAATACTACAGTTTGGACAGTTAAACCAGTATATTGCCACTATATCCTGCATAACTTAGTGTTTGACCCAAACAGACATGCATTGGGAGAACATTGGAGCAGAGTCATTCATTGTTGTCAGATCTTGATCAACAATTTAAAGCAAATGTTTTACATGGAGTACTCCATGCAAAGTTCCTTTACATTTGTACATGTACTGCAGTGGGTTGATATCAATATGAAGTGATCAAATTAAAAACAAAAACAAAAAACTACATGTATATGATAATATATTATAACACCAAAAGTGATGCTGTATGTTATCTAACTGATTCAGACAGATATTTGCAGTATGCATTGGCAATGTGGCAGCCTTCAAAAAATTGTTATTATTTCTGTTGAACCTACTGATTGCTATAAATAGCCCTGTGTTGAATGATGATAGGAGGCCACGATATATGGTGTTGATACAGGCAATTACTTTTTAATAGGTTTCTATAATGAACCTCTTGGACTTCTGATTCGATAATTTGACTAAGGTAAAATGTCAACACAGCCTGTCGATATTGTAACTGGATGTGAATCGGGTCAATATTTACACTTTTGGTCAGTCTCGGAGTGAGATTTATTGACCTTGATTAATACCTTGTTCAAACCCCCCCATCTTATCCACCAGCTGTCTCAGCATGGATTTTTGCAGAGGAAAACAATTCCTGTCAATTTGTCTGTGCCTTTCATGAATTTGAATGTAATGTTATGAATGATCAATTTCTAGACATAATATTTTAAGTAATTTCATCAAATAACAAGGTGTGCCAACTCAATTTCAATTTGCTGGGTGGGGGAGGGGTGATAAATTTGAAGTAGATGATCCCTGCATCATGGGGCGAATGTACGACTGGGGAAGATGGGGAATGCTGCCAAGAAGTTAGCATTACACAGATCAGGAAGCATCTACTGATGATTGTTATAAACAAGGAAAGACTTTGATGTGGGTGCTGACGCTAGGTGACAGCTGGGTAATTCTTCTCATATGCTTCACTTGATTTGTCTGAGGCTGTATCTGCAGCACGTCTTGTCCTGTGACATACCTTGTTATCATCTCTGTCCGTACTGACCACATGGGGAATCTGTGTCCAATCCCCTCAGGTGGTGGCATGCACTGTGTAAATAATCACAGACAGACAGACAAATATAGCAATCCATGCCAGTAGACACACAGGTGGAGTTGTTATAGAAAAAGATCAGTCATGCAATATTATGATGGAATTTCATTCCTTCATCCATTATATTTTATTATTAATTGATCACATTGAGGGTATGGAGTGGTGAACTGGAGGAGACATATGCCCTACATATAATATTTTTAAAAATAATATTCTGCCCTGTTATGTGGGTGTTTTGAAGACATTTTTATGTTACTTATAAAAAAATATGTCTCCCGTTTTTATAGGTTATTGATCTGATATAAGTGTAATCTGCCTGTGTATATATAGAGCTGGCCTCACCAGAAATCAAGTCAAGAACTATCGATTCCTAGTGGATGTTTTACCTGTCAAAACTTTTGATGTCAACTGGTCACACACTTGGCATCCCCCCTTCTACATGTCTTTGCACTCAAAGGCTGTTTGGTTTTCTCAGCCTACAGGCTTTAATATTGGCCCATGATTGAATATGCAGATCACATCACCTCACTTGTAATGTAGATGAAAATTTTACATTAAGGTACATAGATTACTTTGGCCATTTAAAAGTATATTGGAAGACGTTGTATGGAATATATTGGTGTCTGTTTGGGTGTGGAAGATCGCACTGTTACACCTAATGGTATCTGAATGAACCTTTTAAGGAGAAATTTTGACTCTAACGCGGAGATTTACGCCTGTGATGACAAGTGGAAAAGAAAATTTGGGAGATTTTTGACAGTCCGTTGGACAGAAGGAAAGACTTGCTGATGAGATGTTTAAATTTGTTTTTGGCTGGGTTCTGGAGGTCAGTGTAAATATTGTTTTAGGTGTTGAATGGTTTTCTAAATAAACCCCTCATAATGTATAAAGAAACCACATGGAATTGTTGGGTAAATCTGTTCATTCACTGTGAAGAGAGAAATCCGAGGACTTACTCCGTTAATCAGGACTGTGCAATTCTAATATTCATCAGAAATTTATGAGGAAGTCTCAAATGACAGTCCATTTTTGTAACTCACTTTACGGAATATTAACTTGAAATCATCAAATGTTTTATTGAATCTAGAACCTAATTACGCGAGTGATGATGTGGAAAAAAAGAGAATTGAACACAGGCTTAAACGCGGCGAGGGATTATTCTTTTGACCGCATTGAAAGGCAGACTTATAAACAAGGATAAGACGATTTTGCAGGATACACCACAATATAATGGAGAGTTTAAAGGAGTCATATTTTTTTGCACAATATAGAAAAGAGTTTGGAGATAAAACAGCACCGGATTCAAGTAAGTTACAGAATTGATGAACAATTTTGTTTTTTGGGGTTACCTTTAGATTTGTTGTCATTAGATTGTACATTTTGTGTGTCATTTAAATGATTGGGAACCATTGCGTGCTTTTTGATACCTAGCATTCATTCATAATAAGGTTAGAGGTACTTACATCAAATTAGCTAAGGTACGCTTTTCATTGGTGTCAAATTCCATGGTGTTATTAAAATCCAATTTGTTGGTTTCATTCAGTGTTAGAGCTGGTGTTACATCTTTATTATTGCTATGAGTCACAAGACAATTTAAAAATAATGGAAATTTCTGGCTCTTGTACTGGTTCTGATTTGAATTTAACTTCAAATAAAAACACCAATCTAATGTGGGGAATGAAATAGATGATTTTGATAGAGTGTGCAGTAGCAGTAGTCCTGTACGTACTGTCAACAGGTCTGTCTCTGCTGTCTTCGTGAACTTTTTAATCTGGTGACTTTTAGAGATCTCTCTTGTCACATAATTGCCACTTACGATAGCTTTCTTGAACTCATGCAGACAGTCATCTACTGACTTTATAATCCTCACTGATAGAGGGGAACAATCCCCACCAAATGCTGTTTGATTATGAATCATTTAGCCTCCAATGAGAAGGGGCGCTTGAAATTCTTGAATATCATACAGATCTTGTAAGATTTCAATACTGACTCATATCTGATCTGCACATGTTGCGGAGGAAAGAGATCTGGGACTAGGTGGTGAGAGTGTTGCTGCATTTAATTGTCTGGAATCAAAGGGTCGCCGAGTCACTCTGTAAGGTGAGGGGCATGCATTCTGTAGATATATCTCACCTTATGTTTCAACCTTTTTACCTTCAGTCAAATTTGTGTTGCAGAGATTCACTCGAATTTCTTTGTAGGAGACATTGAAAAGTTTTTGGAAAAGGTCATGCAGCTATTTATTGCTTGTAAATTGGATAAATATGGCAATTGGGGGAAGTCAAGAGCACTGAATGTAGAATGAGAGGTCTAGAGAAGAATATTCATCAGGCTTGTCGTACATTTGATTTACACACTTGGCTGGCTAGGACCTTTTTTTTAACAATAAACCACTACATGCATTTGACTAAGTCTAACTGTATGTGAGGTGATGCAAAGTGTGATGTATTGCATATACTATGAATGGCTGCAATTGATAATTTGATACACAAGCACTGTTTTAATTATTAATGAAGACTCATTATTACCTGCACTCTCAAGGTAAAATTAAATGCTGGATTTGCATTAAATATTTTTTATGTATTTTGATGAATGTTCAGTTACTTTATTTGAAGGTTTTTTGAGAGTCCTCAGAAGCAATAAAAGTAATGAATGTGTATGCTTAAGCTGATCACAGAGTAAACTGCTTTATATCGTAATTATCATATATCTGACTAAATATAAAAAAACGGAGGTATGTTATTAAGGTGTAGAATTTTAATGGTTTTAATAGTATTGTATTGAGCTAAACAGGTTAGCTCTTTTAAACGGATGATAACTTCACTTATATTCCATCAGTCATGCTTCAGGTGATGCAGCGTGGATCTAATTTTCCAGACAACGAATAATTCAGCTGAGATAATTGCACTGTACAGCCAAATTCACAGGAAAAATATGAGGAAATTATTTTGTGCAGTGTTTGAATGCACTGCATGGTCACTCCTGGGGGTGAAGCATGTGTCATCATAAGAAGTAGTTTAGTGATATTTATACATGTAGTATTTTCATTCTAAGAAATAGTGAGGAAACCAAATACCCCTAGAATTTTCTCTTGGTCTTATAGTGCATGCTATTTTTTTTGCATTTATATGTATTACGTAACTAGAGTGCAGTAAATGTCTCATCATTTTGGTTTCTTGAGAGATCTGCAGTCTCCATCACAAAGAACAAACCTCAGACGCTCACAGCAACTGACGTCACAAACATGTACATAACAGTATAGCTGCATTATAAGTCATCAGACTCTGTGATGAATATTTATTTCAGATAGAATTCTGACTAAATATGACTTTTGTTTTGGTGGGTTTGAACCAGTAACCACTGTTTTTCTGTTGCGTCTTCTAAGAAGTACATTCCCATGAAGAGCTAAGCACTTAATGCAGGGAAGGGGGAATCTCTTGGTCAAGTTGTGAAAGAGGTATGGAACTCGAATTTGGCATCGGCTCATAATATTGACATTCTTTTCGATGTTAGGCATTGTGGTTTAAATAATTAGTAGATTATCTGTTAAAAAAATGTAGTGGTTGTGTTGGTTCAAGATTATCCCTGATTATGGTCTTGGTATGTCATTCAGAATTAGAGTATAGTAAAAGACCAAAGGTCTGAGACATTGATGTATAATCAGAACTATATTTTAAAGAATTTCCTTATTGCTTTCTGATTTGAATAAGCCTGATTTGTGTACGGTGTCTTTAAATGACAGTTGTCTCTTTTCACAATTGGTCTGAATTCATAAATTAGCAGGGCCTCTTTCTTGTTATAATTACCAACTCGATATGTTGGGACTCTCTGCTTGTATCGGGATTATAAACAAGAAATATGATACAGGTTTCAGTCCGAGTCAGAAAGGACGTGCAAATTAAGCTGGCCCCGTTTGGACCACGTTAATTGATAACGCATGCAAATTGGTTTACAAGCAAGGATTTATCTAGTGTCACAGGTGAATTATCCGTGAGATGTTTCTTATTCTGGACCATACACAGGCCGGTCCAGTACCTCATACCAGACTGTTTAATTAGGGACATACACGGGGGAGCACTTATCCCGGGACTATTATAGATGTCTTGCCATCATGTGACCTTGATTAGAGTATGTACATTACTTACTTGTGTGTTAATTTATTCATGTGTGGAGACTTTACGGTCAAGTTGATTTGAAACTTATTTGAATTAATTACTGGACATTAAGTGGACTAGTTCAGTGACCGACTGATAGATTAGTGTCCGCACTATAGCCTACAGCACCCTCATGGAAGAAAACACAATGGACTTGTTTGAAAAGCTTATAGATAATGCCCAATAATGGACTGTATAGCACGCACAGAAACATTCAGATGTCATAAAGCTGAAAAAATTTGTTTTTGTGATCTTGTACATAATTGATTCAAAGGATCTTAAAAGTATACGGATCTTTGTGTCGTATTTAAGTCTGACTGCAGTATACCGGCGAAGAATGGCCGAGATTATTAAGAATATGATGAATTTTATGAAGTGCAGGACCGCTAGACCATTGTAGTGTTTATTTATTGGCTATCATCACAGGGATGTAATAATATGGCAGTGCAGTGTTTACCGTGGTGGTGTAATTCCTTGTAGGTCAGTTAGGGTGATCTCGTTTGATAAGGTGTTCCGACAGGTGTTGTACATTAATAGAGTGCTAGCATTTACACATACCATATAAACGGCGATGGACTAATTCCTGTACTTACTCATGGGGTATATATATGTCAGGGACTGTTATTTCTTGGAAATCAATGATAATCCTTGATGAGAGCTACATGTAACGATGCCATTACTCACTAATTCCACAAATAGGAATATGAATTATAGATCATGTGTTTTGTGTGTCTTTGATGAAATATTTGTGTACCGTGTTGACGAGCTGAAAATGGAGAGAAGAAAGCATGTGAATGAAAGGGAAATTAGAAAGACACTGTAGTGGAACAGATAATTTGAGGAATTTATCAAGATGATGTTTGCTGTGACAGGTGAGAAACTTGAGTCTGTGAACAGGTAAACATATGATGTAATGTAGAGTGTAGAGGGGGGCCCTTTCTGTGTGTTCTCAGCAAGTTTAACATAACCCTAATTACGATGAGCCTTTGAGGCAAAACCCAGAAAGTTGCTCTTATATATCTGACAGTTTATCATCCTCTTCCCCCTAGTATGTTGGGTGCAGATACATAAGGCAGCGAAAACAAAAACAAGCCTAGAATCAAGAGATGAAAGTGTCTTCTGTTGATGATACAATCGAAGAACTAAACCCAGAGCCCGAAGCCTGGCAAACCACCAAAATCACATTCAATGCATTCCTCTTCGATGTTTATACATTACAAGAGAGGAAAATTTAAGAAGGATGATTTTATAAAGATGATGTCTTAAATTGTAAGTAGAGTTTTGGTGGGGTATAAACAGTGGTTAACCATGTGGCCCTTCCACTTGACTTTAGCTTAGACCTGCTCCGCTTGATGTGGCAATTACTCCTGGCATCAGCTGACATTGGACCAAACAAATGTAGTCTTTTATTTGCCGAGTAATGTAAACTATGGTATTTAAGGTCTTGAAGCTCTCCACTAGAGGTTGTTTTCAAAATAAACACATCAGTTGAACAGTTTTGCAACTGGAACATGATTTTTTAGTGTTTGGCTGTTCCAATTTGTTAATAGAGTTGTTTTATGACACATTATAACAAGTTTGCATCTTGCATCCCATGGAAAGCCCTTCAAACACTCTCTCCATTGATTGCATTCTACTAAGAGTATATACTGATGCTGGTGCTGTGTGTTGTTCTGCCTCCTCTAGGGCAGTGTTTTTGTAAGGTCATTGAAGATATCACAAACTTGTAGGCAGTCGCAGAACCTTCAAGTCAGATATATCAATCAGTTGGGAGATAGGGCCAGTCTTGTATTTCCTGATTTCCTCTCAATTATTTTGTTTGTGTTGATTTTGTGATAAAATCATTTTATTCCCTGCTATTATCTTAGTATTGAGAATTAAATCTCTTTTATCTATTTAAGCATATACAGCTGTCTTTAAATGAATGCAGGTTTCATTTTTTTAATTGTGCATAGGAATTAAATTGAATACGAACACAGTGCTTGAAGTTTGACAGTATTACATGATCAAGACAAGATCAGGTACCTTGAAATCTAAGTCAGGTAGATACGTAAGCCTTTTAAGAACAGGTGAGATCAAATTTGATACAGTAATAGCTTCTAGACCATCAAAGAAACAAGTTTGTAACAGATTGTCAATTACGCTATTAAGTGTTTACGACCTTGTTGAGCCTTTGTAGCAGAACCTGTTACTGTGTCTGACCAGGTGAAAATTGTTCTCTGGGAAGTGTAGATGTTACAGGTAGATCTGTGTAATTCAGTGGGCCAGGGGTTGGGTTGGTGAGGAGTTTTACCCAGGTTCATCATCTCACTGCCACAGGTTCCGTTGCAGACACTTCGGCAGTCAGGATCAGTAACTCTGTCGGCAGTTCATTCATCAAGTCAACCCGCCTGTCCTTTTAAATGATATAGAAAAGGAGTGCAATTTTCCTTTAAGTTTTTTTTCTCTTCTGACATAGTGCATACATATGTAAATAGCTGGATTGGTGCATTAGGAGAGTTTGTGATTTAATCCAAGGAGAATAGCTGGGCCTGCAGTCTGTGAAGTGGGCAGGTCGGACAATCACCGGGGATCGGTGTCCGGGATTTCATTCATGTCTCCTAGATCGTTGAATCAACACTGGCTTTTAGTTTTGTCAATTCAAATAGCAAGGAATTGGAATGTTTACATCACAAGCATTCTGCGACATGTTTGGATTACACCTTAGATTTCTGCAGTGCAGGCAACATGAATAACTTATCTCTGTGAAGCATTCAGCCCAAGGAAAACAGGTATAGCAGGAACTTGTCCAATTTGTGGATAAACTTAGAATGGAATAGCTCACTGCCTAGGTGTAATCTTATTTTATGTGATATTGAATGCCTCCTTATTTATTTTTTTAGTTATGGTACTTAATGTAGGTGTGAGCCCGTGAGAAGTGAGTGTTCTTGTATGTGTGTGTGTGCGAGTTTTATTTGACTGTTTCTTATATTACACCATATTCTCTGTGTCAAGTCGATTATTCTTAATGACTGCTCCAGACACTGTGTGGGATAAGTAAGTAGTAGTTATCTTAAACTCCAAAGAATTAGATTTCTGATAGTCTCATTAGGAAAGGCAAGTGGAGAGATAGTATCAGTAAAAGAGAATATCATTGGTAAAAGCTAGTGGAAAGCTGGTAATACTATCATTGATACAAGCTAGTGGAGAGTTAATATCATTGGTAAAAGCTAGTGGAGAGTTGATATCATAGGTATAAGCTAGTGGAGAGTTAATATCATGGGTAAAAGCTAGTGGAGAGTTAATATCATTGGTAAAAGCTAGTGGAGAGTTAATATCATTGGTAAAAGCAAGTGGAAAGCTGGTAATACTATCATTGATAAAAGCTAGTGGAGAGTTAATATCATGGGTAAAAGCTAGTGGAGAGTTAATATCATAGGTAAAAGCAAGTGGAAAGCTGGTAATACTATCATTGGTAAAAGCTAGTGGAGAGTTAATATCATTGGTAAAAGCAAGTGGAAAGCTGGTGATACTATCATTGATAAAAGCTAGTGGAGAGTTAATATCATTGGTAAAAGCTAGTGGAGAGTTAATATCATTGGTAAAAGCTAGTGGAGAGTTAATATCATTGGTAAAAGCTAGTGGAGAGTTAATATCATTGGTAAAAGCTAGTGGAGAGTTAATATCATTGATACAAGCTAGTGGAGAGTAAATATCATGGGTAAAAGCTAGTGGAGAGTTAATATCATGGGTAAAAGCTAGTGGAGAGTTAATATCATGGGTAAAAGCTAGTGGAGAGTTAATATCATTGATACAAGCTAGTGGAGAGTAAATATCATGGGTAAAAGCTAGTGGAGAGTTAATATCATGGGTAAAAGCTAGTGGAGAGTTAATATCATGGGTAAAAGCTAGTGAAGAGTTAATATCATAGGTAAAAGCTAGTGGAGAGTTAATATCATTGGTAAAAGCTTGTGGAGAGTTAATATCATTGGTAAAAGCTAGTGAAGAGTTAATATCATAGGTAAAAGCTAGTGGAGAGTTAATATCATTGGTAAAAGCAATAGGAAAGGGAATATTGACTGGGGAATGTGGCCAGAAGCACGTAAGATTTGATGGTATATACTGCAATGTCCCACAGGATATAAAGAGAATGTAAAAAAGTAAGGCAGGTGATGTGTATCCTATGGTATTGAAAGGTTTGTATTGACAAATGCTGAATGATGAAATCTTAAGTTCAAATTAGCCTTTGTCAATAGGCTCTGCCGAATGCTGGAAGATCTTCTCCATACATATTCTCTGTGTTCTGTAGAATGCTTCCTAACGTGATAAGATGTCAGATTCATCTTCTCTCTTGAGAGCTGTGTCTGTGAGTCAGCCAGGAATAGCATATCACTGATGTATCAGCTTGATAAAAAGGTTTTGTGAGAGATATTGATCCCATATTGTGAAAAAACAAAACTGATTTGATGTGCTGTTGGGGTCTATCCTTCACACTGTTTAATTTCATTGCAGTATGGTTTAGATAATTGATGAGAATTGGAGGGAATATTTTTAATTATCAAGCCCTTGGGGATTGCCACTTACAACTAGTCTTGTCGTATTCCCTTTAAAAATGAGCCCATTCTGAGTTTTTGCCTTTTTTTAAAATTTTTTTTATCAGGAGCTGGCATTGGTTGTTGGGGTGGGTGTGTGGGTAGAGGGGTGAATCACGGCTAGACACCTGTATTCTGTGTCAATTATTAATATGCTGCTGGGTCAGAGGTGCACCGAGTCTATAGAACCCAATGTGACAGGCGTGCAAATAAACGAGCTGATGAAATTACCAGGGATTACATCAAATTTGCATGGATTAATGCAGTGTCTGGTTTCTATTCTATAAATAATCAGCCAGCTTGCATCGCTTGAGAAAGAAAAAAGCCTAGAACCTTTTAATCCTACATGCAATTTAGAAAAAAAATTGTGTTAATTGAACTTTTATCAAGTTTGACAAAGGGTTTACTAGCAGTGTAGATACCACTAATCGTGGTATATTAGCATATAACATTGTTTTCTGGGATTTTTATAACTTCCTGACATTAAGATAATTAATTCTTACATGGGTAATATTTCCAGCCTTTTTGTTTATTTACTATTTCAATGCATTAAAGTCAAATTATTACTATTAACAAGAAAGGCAGCTATTAGTTATCATGATATTTATATGGTAGCAATTGATGTTTGCTGAATTTATAAGGTATAGGTTTGTTGTTTTCTGAAACATTATGAAGGAATAACTAAGCGTTTTATTTGCACAAAATTTCCATGCATCTTTAATGTTTATAAAACCCTGAGGCAAGTCTTACAAGTTTGAGATGCAGAATCTATACATACATAAATCAGTAAGATGACAGAGTTAGTTCAAAAAACCTTTTATTGCAAGTAGATTACGGGATGTGAATTGAATGTATGCATCTTAAAGATGTGGTTATAGACTCTACTCGTAGGCCTTTGACCATCGTCACAAACCTTGGGTTTTGTGTCCATTTTATTCATAGAATGGACACAAAACCTGCGGCTTTTGACGATGGTCTTTGACCTTACAAGATATGATTGTATACCTGTATGACTTAGCAAATTACATTATATACCTGCATTACTTAACTACTAATGATGTATACCTGGAGGACTTGACACCTGTACTGGTGTAAACCTTTATGATTTAACATGTTACAGTGTTTGCCTGTATATGTAACAGGTTACATGTATGGTGTTTACCTATATGAGTAGCAGGTTACACTGTATTGTGTATACCTGTATAAATGACATGTTACAGTGTATACCTGTATGAGTTTACAAGTTACAATGTTTACCTGTATATGTAACATGTTACATTGTGTATTGTATACCTGTATATGTAACAGGGTACAGTGTATAGTGTTTACCTGTATAAGTAACAGGTTACTCTATATAGTGTTTACCTACATAAGTAACAGGTTACAGTGTATACGTGTATGAGTTTGCAATTTTTCATGCAGTAGCCATGAATTGACCTTGTATTCTGAGTAGTTGTACTGATGCAGTAGCCATGAATTGACTGTGTATTCTGACTAGCTGTACAGTAGCCATGAATTGACTGTGTGTTCTTAGTAGCTGTACTGAACTGACCCCACATTTTCTGGTTTCTGAAGATCTTTGTGTTACCCATCTGTCAAATGTCACAGATGTCAGATCTAGTGTTGCCCTGTATATAGGAATTACCCGATAACCTGGATATCCCTGCTCGATTATATCTGCCCACATAGATATGTATGTAATACCTCAGTGAACCATGGTCAAAGCTATCCAGTTCCCCCCAACAGATATCGTCTTTGCTGATTTTGATCAGGTTCCATGACCCGAACATTTAAATGTGTAGTTTTTAGAATTATCTTTTTACTGCAAAGAAATAGTAGTGTCAACACTGCTTAGAATAATAAGCACTCCCTTGTTCAAACGCTCCCATTTATTTTGATTTGTAGGACTTTATTTACGTTATTTGTTTGTATATTTTTGTTGACTGTCATAACAGAGTTCAGCGGCCCAGCTTACGACAGCCAAGTTGTCACGACACATCTGTCGTCCTGATTTTTAAAAACTTCAATCTTTGACATGAATTGTAGGTAGACAAAAATATTCTTGTTAGCAACTGAAGGAGAAGGTTTAATTATGTTTCTGTTAATATCTAACAAGGTTGTCAGACTCCATTAGGAGTTGTTTTGTTCCTGGGTGTATGCCTATCTCTGATTTGTCTGCCGAGTGTTGATTCCAGCGTTTGATTTACTTACAGGTCGACGCCGCTACATCAGCCGGCCTGGCAGTGCTGATCTCCCCTACTCCTCCTACGCCCTCTCCAACCATGACTACTCCGGTAAGTACTTACAATGTATGTCTGTATGTCTGTACGTCTGTGTGTCTGTCTGTATGTACGTCTGTTTGTCTGTACGTCTGTTTGTCTGTATGTCTTTTTGTCTGTACGTCTGTTTGTCTGTATGTCTGTTTGTCGATTTGTCTGTATGTCTGTTTGTCTGTACGTCTGTATGTCTACGTCTGTATGTCTATTTGTCTGTTTGTCTGTATGTCTGTTTGTCGATTTGTCTGTACGTCTGTTGTCTGTATGTCTGTGTGTATGTACCTAGGTTTAGGTTAAGCGTAGCTGATGACACAGAATAAGACTCACTCCTCTATCTTGATCATAAGGAACATGTCTTACACTGCTTCTCTTCACATGTACCTGCTACACACAGATAAGAAACATCTGATCAGCAACCAGCCTGTCTGTTGGTCCATCTGGTCTTACAGACTGATTTATGACAGACTTGTGACCAAGGCAGAAGTTGAATTGAGATTTTTGCAACTTTTGTTTTCTTTGAGTGAAAGATGAAATGTGATACTTTGGGTTATAATAATGATGATAGTAAATGAACTGATACATCAAATTTCAAATTTTATCACCTTTTTGTATATTCCAATGTCAATTATCTTTGGCTTTGAAATAGCTTAAAATAGCTCTTGCTTTAACCAATTGTGAAAAAAAAAGTAAGGGTTGATAAATTTTGTTTATTATTATAAAAGAAAGTACATCTCAAAAAGGAGGTGTCCCAATCCTCCTCTATCTGTCAACAGTTCGCTAAGTAATAAGGATGTCATGTAAAATGAAGGGTTGATTATCTGTATAGGTCCTGTTTTTTTGTCTTTGATTATATGATTTTATGTTTTACTTTTGCAGGTCCCTCTTACAATGGCTATTCTAGTAGCTTAGACCCTCACACTTATGAAATTATGTCCAAATATACGGGAGGATATGACTACCCACAATCCTCAGCTACTCGTTCATACAGCACTGGTTCAAGTTCAGGCTCTCAAGCTTTAGGTTCATCATACGGACACACATCAGGTGGACACCAGTCAAGTCAAAGACATGCTTCTTACGGCAGCTCATACGATATTGGAACAAGATACAGTGGTTCCTCAGACATTGGAAGTAAATACAGCGGTTCCTCGGACACTGGAAATAGATACAGTACTTCAGACATTGGTTCTAGATATGGTGGATCCTCAGATCCTAGATCCAGATATGGAGGTGGTTCCACTGATTATGGAACTAAATATGTCGGCTCTAGTGATTTAGGATCTCGGTATAGTGGCTCCAGTGACTTAGGTACAAAATACACCTCTAGTGACCTTGGATCCAAATACACATCCAGTGATTTAGGAACTAGGTATGGTGGTTCCAGTGATTCAAGAACAAAGTACGGTGGAGGTGGTGAATTTGGAACAAGTTACGGTGGTGCCTCCAGTGAGAAGTATGGTGGTGCTACCAGTATAGACAACAGTTCACGGGGTCATCAGGGGAGCGAACTCAAGCCAAAATACTCTAACAGGTAAATACTCATCTCACCTCTACTTTTGTTCACACTGTAAAGAGGACAGAGGTACTGTAGACTATTAAGTGAGTTCTATATGGTAGAGAGGCCATTATCCCCCCCCCCCCCAAAAAAAAAAAAATTAAAAAAGGAAATAAGAAATATGAAGTCATTGCATTACAGAAGGCTGTTCTGTTTCTTGTTGAATAAGAAGTTGATAATGTGTTATTTGCCCTGATAATGCATTTAGTCTTTATTTACTTTAGTTAGGGTTCAATCAAGAAAATGGTTTAGATTCTTGAGTGGCTCAAATATGTTGGTGACAAAAGAGAGAGGAACTGGTTGTTAAAGTACATAGAAAAAAGAAATACAGTGTATATTTAATCTATAAAAATGATTCCATTTGTGTCAAAGAAGTTCTCGACATTCAGATAGGAAATGGCACTTAACTGCACAACTTTGAATGGATGTAGATACTCTGGCTCGCTGATGAGAAAAGGCACGCCAACTCAGAATTTGATCGCTGATTGTCCCAGATATTCCAAAAGACAGGATTTCTGGGTGCAATCAAATATCTCTCGCACTGTAGCCAGGTAATTGGTTGGAGGGATTTTTTTTTCTCATAAGCTGAATTACATATCTTCTACCATCCTGGAGAAATACAAAAGCTTTGTTTGTAAAAATGCTTAGTCTGATAAATATAAAGGTCTGTAAACTGAAATAACCCCAAAGGCAGGCTACACACAAAACACAGCATATTAGTTTTCACAATTTATCAAGCAGTTGATCTTGGTTGTTTAGAAAGGATAATAGGTGATAATATCCTTCTTTACAAATAACTTTTGAAAAAAATGAATTTGAATCCTTACGTTGTTTAATAACAGAATTGTTTTTTTTCCTGCTGGCATTGCTTCCAGGGACTTTGACAGTGTCAGAGAATTGTATGTGACAGTATTCGTAATAATTGAGACCTGAAGATTTGTTTAACTATGTCTTTCAGACTTATGCGGCTTCCAATTATTTTTCTCTTCATTTTCAACAAGAAAAATCAATTCAGAACAACTTAGAATTATTCTTTTTTTGCATTTAAGTAAAGCACGTTGAGAAAACAATAGAACCTTTTCAAAATTATCAGATGTGGTTCTAAATCTAAAATAGTACGGTAATATAGATACTAAAGTGTTTTTTAAGGAAACTTAAGTGTACCTTGAGGTTGCCAGGTGAATTTCAGGTGTGATAATTGAACTGCCTTCAGTGCACACAGACACTGTAGACGGACCTGTTTGTTTTACCTGCAGTAACGAGACATTTTTATTGCTTGCTCTCATTCTTATTTAGTTATTTCTCATTTTGAGGAACTATTTTTATGCTACATTGATTTAATCATCCATTTATCTTGGTTTGAAGTTAATTTAGTTTAACCCTCTTTCTTCCTTACGTGGAAAAAAAGGAGACGTGTTTGTTTTGTTCAGTACACAAGTTTATTGGGTGAAATGTAGGCTTTAAGTCAAAGGGCGGAGAAACTGATAGGCTGAAGAGAAATTATTACACCATTTAAAAGTCCAAGTGGCCTGAAGGGGTGCTTGTATCCAAGTCTGCAGACATTGCAGGAACCGTCCTTCATGGGTAAAATAGACTCCCAGTATAGAGGATTTCAAAGGATTTCATCATCCTATCAATGACAAACATTTGACTCATTCTTGTGTTATCTGTGAAGATCCAAATATTTTATTGAACCCTCTAAGATCAGTAGAAAATATGCAGCATTATATAATTGAGAGGAGTATGAGATTGTACCCCAAGTTTGGCCTCTTCGGAAGGTGCCAGGTGAATTGGTTTATGATAAACTTTTCAACACCAACCTTGATAAGATTGGTTTGTTTGATAACTGTTATGAAGAAGGCTTGATTAGCAAAGAAAATATTTGTAAACAAAGAATAAACAGATATGAACATCTGAACCTTTTATTCAGAGGGATACACATACTATCAATCTTTTCTCTATGTGAATAGATAATGACTTCAACATTGTAAATAAGACACTGGTAAATATCAAAGTTATTAATTTGCTTGTATAGAAATTTCTTTCTTATTAATAATGTGATTTTGATTTCAATACCTGGAAAGCAATGAACTGACCTGGATTTTATGTGCAATTTTTGTAGATATGGAGACAAAGAGGACTCCAATCTGCCTGAAACCCAAACAACCAGAAAAGTAAGACCTCCATATGAGCGCTACAAACCCCTGCCAGCAGACGACAATCCTCCACAAAGTCAGGATGTGGATGTCCAAGAAATCCGGTCGCGGAGTCTGAGGTACCGCGGCAACAGAGATGACAAGAAAGAGACGCCACCAGATGCCACACAGATCAAAGGAAGCTTCCAGATGTATCGGTCAAGAAAACCCAGCGACATCGGTGGAAGCTCGGACCTGGAAAAACCAGTTTTTTCCTCTGTAGATGATTCAGTGGAATCATTAAACAGTGCTTCTTTTAATGAGAAGTGGAAAAGAGGGAGTTCTGGGGATTCACAGCGCGGACTCGAACAAACTCGAGACAGTCTGGAGAAACCCAGTTTCGGATCCTATGAGAAGGATAGTTTCGAAAATAAAGATTCCACTGAATTTTCTCAGTTGGCACCTTGGAAACAAAGAAAATTGGAAAGAGAGCAAAAGGAGAAAAGGGAACTTGAAAGAGCAAAGGAGGAAAGTGAGAAAAAAAGTGAACAAGCAACAAAAATGTTGCCCAGCCAACGTGTTCCCACTCAAACAAAAGAGCAGACGACTGATCAAACTAATGAACAGGAAGTCAAGAGAAGAAATATTTTGGAAAAATTGGAACGACCCAAATCTGTGGATGCTGATGCTATAAAACATCTCTTATTAACCAGTGAGAGTCCTCTATTAAGATCGAGATATAGGGAGGCCGTGAGAAAGCGAGATCATTTAAAAGATTCCATGGATGGTGCTTCAGACATTTCTCAAGATTCAGAGAGTAAAAGTCGAGAATCTAGTCAGGCCAAGGAATGGAGTTCGGCCAAAGCTCTTCATGAATCTCTGAGGCATAAAGAGGATGTGAAAGTGAAAGAGACGGGAGAAACAGCTTCAGAGAATGTCAGGAAAAGTCTCGCAAGGATTGAAGATTTAAAAAACTCTGTGCAACAATGTGATGAAGTCCCTAAATCTCAGCCAAATCGCAGTGAACGCTTAAAACAGGACAATATGGAACAAAATCGTTTGGACCCCAAGAAAAGAATTCTTGTGTCTTCACGCTCTAATGTTGATAGTGTACGTGATTCTGTAAAACAGACCGATGTTGAACAAAATAGTTCAAGTGTGCCAAAAACCACTGTCTCTAAAACATCAGATGAAACCCAAAGCATAAAACCTGAAAGTCTCTATTCCAGGAAAAAGCTATCATCATCTGACTCAAAAGATGAAACTAATAAAAGTGAAATAAAAAATCCAGACACTGCCACTAGTGATGATAAATTATCGAAGTATTACAGCAGTGGAAGTCAAGAGAAGATACAGACAAACGTCCAGTTGTACAAAGATAGCAAGTCAGAGAGTGAAAAGAAAGAAGAGGGTGAAAAAGCACCTTCCAAGCGTGCCATTCGGTTGGGCAGGGCGCGACATCATGGACAAGAGGGGCCTTCACTTGTGAAACACATGAGTGACCTCTTATTTGAGGATCCTAAAAGCATTCGATCAGAGAGAAAACACGCTAGTGAGGAAAAGGACACAACTTCAAACAAGCCTCCAGCAGAGAAATCCTCATCCATTCTCAGAACGACAAAGGCTTTCTCAGACACAGAAAAACCTACTCCTGATTCATCAACAAGTTCCAGATCCATCCGAAGTGCAGACACAGTTGTTAAAAGCATTGATGATAAACTAAAAAGTCAAGAAGACAAAACCCTAAAGTCAGCATTAGACACCTCTCCTAAAGAGACGGACGCAGTCGATAAGCCAAGGTTTCAGCGTGTTTATGGTAGAGCTAAAACCACTGATGTCAGTAGTCTTTTGGTGAAGAAGGCAGCTGAGCAGAAGACAGACAACAAAACAAGTCACAATTTGAGTAAGACCACAGATTCAGTGGGATCCAAATCTAGCACACCAATGACAGAGGAGAGAACAAGGACACAAGAGAGATCAAAGACACCTTTAGCCAAAATAGAAGAAAAACCCAGAGACTCTGAAGGAAAGCAACCAGAATGTGGCGGGGACTTGACTTTCCCCTCTGCTTTTTCTGTGGATGTTAATCAAATGTCACGAGCTGAGAGAATAGCCAGGTATAAAGAGGAGAGGAAAAAGCAGCTAGCTCATCTGGCCACCATGTTTACAGAGCCAAGTGACAAAGGCGGAGGAAAAGAACTTGTGCCGTCACTGTTTACATCATCTCGCGAGGGTGGTGAGGGATCACTAGGCCGCTCAAAGAGCATGAGGGAAGGATCACCTCAAAAGTTCTCATCTCCTGTGGCTAGGTCCAAAAGTCTGAGGGAAGATTTGTCTCTGAAAAAAGAAGCAACAGAAAGTGTCCCAGAAACTGAGAAAGAGGCCCCACCATCAACAGAAATGGAATCATTTGATGAATCTGGAAAGGCTATTCCTCTAACAATGAAGATAGCACAAAATAAAAAATTATTTGAAAAGAAACTAAGTGAGGATGAAGACACTAAGACATGGCACCGCAGATCTTTAACTGATTCACCACTTGAAGGTAACAGCAGAAGAAGCTCATCAAGTTCAGACAGGAGAAGCCTTGGAGATGAATCGTCAATAGAGAAACTCAAACATAGGTATTTGTTTGGAACAGATTTCTCGGAGGCTAAGACCAAGAGACAATCATTAACACAGGAGGTAGCCCCTTCCCCTCCTCAGCTGGACACATCTACCTCATCAGATGAGGTGACCTCAACAACAGCCATGTCTTCCTCTATTTCATCAGAGGATCCCAGTAAATCGGAGGAAATCTTGTTCGACATGAAGAAGGCCAGACAAGCCTTTTCTAAGCCTGAACCTGTGCAGAGTTTTATGTTCGGAACAGCATTTTCTTCTTCTAAAGAAACAAAACCAGATTCTAATCTTGTCAGTACTGGGAATTCTAAATTGTTAGAAGCAGAGAGAACAGGATTTGTTGAAGAGGATTCTGATGCTGCCAGATCACAGAAGAGGAGAAGGCAGCTCCCCACAATACCCTCAGCCTTGGGGACAGGATCCCCGACCGATAGTGTGTCGAGTAAAAATGAGAGTGAGAGTGACCTGTCTCGGCAAAAGAATGAGACTGTTCAGACTGTCTTAGCTCCAGAACCTCAAATAGCTTGTGCCAAAGTGTTTGATGGAAAATCCCGTACTTCTTTGTTGTCTTCAAAAGCTACAGATAATGTGTCAAGCCCTGTATCTAAGAGATTAGAGGGTAAAACTACTGTGTCAGGTATTCATTCTACAGATAATTTAGTTTCTAATGAGAAAAACTTGTCAAAGTCTGATGTAATCTCTAGTCCATTAGTGAGAAAAACAGCAACTCCAAAAACTGTCTCAAAATCTGTAACACATAAACCTGATGAGAAACCTGTCTCACACAATGTAACTTTATCTACCACTGATACTATGTCACAAGAGAGAACGAAACATGCTCAACAAGTCCCTAGTAAAACAGAGAGAATCATCAAAGAGCAGGTGAGTGCCAAAGACACAGAATCTCAGGATACAGACACCACAAATAAGGCAGGCTCCCGGTCAACTAAGCTAAGGAGACGTAGTCCCGTTAGATCCCGATCCTCTGTTACTCCTGTAAAGAAATCAATACCAGCAAAAACTGATCAGGTCCAGGATGATTCAAAAGTTTCAACAACTTCAGAAACAAGTAAGTCAAAAGTGGAAAAACTTCACACCTATAAGAAGCCTGATTCAACACAGAATGTCCCAGCCAAAACAGTAGATACAAAACAGAGCACAACAGAGGCAAGTAAAGCAGCAACACAGCAGCTCAGTCACAAACTTCAGGATCAACCGAGAAAACTGCTCCGACAAGGCAAGTCACAGTCCAAGGCTGAACAGAATATACAGGAAGTGAAACCCACTAAAACAGATAAAACTCGACCTAAAGCAGAAGTGACCCTTGCTCCAGAACTGCATGAAACTCTAGAGTCCCAATTTATGGTCCCTACCAAAACCCTTACAAAGTCATGTGATGAGAGGGTAGCAAATGCAGATTCTTCCCCTCGGCCAGAGAATGTTCCAAACTTTGGAACAATACCTGACTCTGAATCTGCCTTGAAGTTTGACATCTCCAGAGAGGAAATGGTTCTGAATGGGGAAGCAGTGTCAAAATCTGAATTGGTGTCGAAAGCTGCAGTGACAAGGCAAACATTCAAACAAGTGCCAGTGACGGAGGAATTGAAGTATGAGACATCAGAGAGTGAACACACAGGGGTGGAAAATGTGCCCCGGTCCCACTCAACCCCAGAACCAGAAACTGCACTCAAGTATGATCAACCCAGGGCTGAGATGGTGCTGAACCCAGAAAAAGTCTCCAAACGAGAGTCACTGGCTAGAACAGAGGTCAAGCAGAAACAGGAAACATATGAAGCGGAGCAGGTCAGTGAAGGGTCGACGACTGAGGGGGGACAGGTCAGTGAAGGGTCGACGACTGAGGGGGGACAGGTCAAGAAATCGACAGAAGAATCTGGAAAACCAGCAAAGAAAAGGTCATTCAAAATCCGACACAGTAGATCAATGTCTGATAGACCGGGAAAGTCGTCCGTTCACAGAAGTAAAACAATCAGTGAGAGGGAGCTCCAAGTAGCCAGTCCCAGAAAGACCGGGGATGTCAAACCGTCCAAAGATGATATAAGTCAAATTCTTATGAGGTCCCAGGAGACTAACTTAGATGACCTTCTGATGGAGAATGTGGACTATCTGTCGGACATTGAAACAAACGACCCATGGGGTGTCCACAAGGCGGGCAAGAAGTCTGAGCCCGGGCACCTGAGGGAGGGGCTACACATGCGAGCTAAACAGGCACAGTCCAGCCTCAACAAAGAGGAGTCAAGCAGCCTTGAAAGCTTAGACAGGTGAATATCAATAAATTGTAAAATTAGTAGATAAAAAGAGGTATTTCATTTCAACTCTTTCTTTTTAATGAAAACTCCATCCGTATAAAGTTTTTCAGCTTGATAAAAGATTTTTTTAACAGAAGTTTTTAATATTCTATGGATACCAGAAGTTTTCTTTGTAAACATAAAAAAAATGTTCTGTACTTTGAGTCAGATATAATTAGGTTTATTAATCAATCAAAATGCAGGAATTTCAAAAAAAGTGTTTTGACAGTTTTTTCCCCTATGTGCCAGTTCCGGGATCTCTCACATATTGAAATGATGAATATTACTCTTAGAACTAATAATGATTGACTCCTGAGGAAAATCAGAGTAAGCTAGGCCGATTAAATTCCTGATTAGCATACATTGATCACAAAATGTATTCTCCATGCAAAGCAGATAGATGAAAGGGAGAGCTTGGCTCTGTTTCAAACAGCCAGTAAACAGCATCAGATCCCGGGGATTAAATTTATTTGAAGGCATTTGGTGTAGATGATTGTGTAAAATTGAAATGAATTGGTGTTAACTTTAATAACTTTTTAACTTGTCACCACTCAACTATGACAAAACAGTTGGATATCCAACTGAAAATATTGGTTTTCACTGGTAAAGGGGAATAACTCTATTAGAACACAAGTTATCTGACAGATGAAACTCTTAGCATGGCAAGGTTACTGACTCGATACTGAACTGTATACAGCAATCTCTCACAATGAGGCTCCCATCACTTGTTAAATGCTGCAAATCCTTGGTCAATGTCATGTATGGAGAGAGAAAATATACACAAACCAGAATTAGAAATTGCCTATCTGCCAAATTCTGTAGAAAGAGATTCAGCTGCTCACAAGAAAACCTTACAGAGTTATCTGCTTTTTATTCACAGCTTTTTTTCCAATATATGTAAGTACTAAGGTTAAGAGCATCATGCAAAGTACTCTTTTTCATGCATTATTCTATATCCTATAAAACTTTCTTTTTTCCTTTGTGTACTTATTTTATTCTTGCACCCATACCCTTAAAACTTTGATATTTTCCTTCCCAGCATTATTTTGACCAAGGTTTGCAGCCTTATTTTAGGGGGCTGTCCCTTCAGTTGCGCTAATGGTACCAGTATGTGTTACTAAATAGTGTTCTTTATTGTTCAGTGCACTGGAATTTCAGTGGATTCTCAATTATTTATGAATTGAGAAATTGAGTACATTGATTTTAATTCATGTATCATATTATTTAGAAAATTAAAATCCGATAAAGCCAGTCACCAGAAGGTTATCCCACCAAACCAGGCGGCAGCGGAGAAACATCGGAAAGACATCTCTACCAGTAAATCAGTTAGTGCCAGCTCAACTTTAGCTCAACCCAGCATCTCAACAGCCAAAACACAGGCTACAAGCTCAACCTCATCTCAACCTTCATCTTATTCATCTCAACCATCCACCATCGACTTAGATCAAAGAAACTCATCTGATCACCTACATACATCTTTGGAGGAAACCAGTCAGACTTTAAGGGAGGTAGCTCAGTCAGCAGGGGAAGTAACTCCACCAGCTTCTAACAGTGAAACTTCCATGGAACAGCAGGGCAGAGAGATTGAGCAGAAGAAGAGGAGGAAGGATAAATCAGCCATGAGGAAATCTCAGATTAACGCAGGACAGGAGGACTCAGAAGGTAAGATCCTGATTTGTCGGGTCTGGCCCCGCCTTCACCAACTTTCTTCAAGCCAATACCCAGTCTTAAGTCTGAGTTTTGACCTCAAATTCAAGCATTTTTCTTTTGAGGATTTGAGTTGAGGACTGAGTTGAGTGACTTGAAAATTTTGATGAGGGTGGGGCCAAGACAGTTTCAGACCTTTTAGAACAAGCAGTGGTTTTGAATATTGAGTATGAATTTTGACTGTTGGTAGTCTCATTTGAACTTTGTTATAATACAAGTAGATATTGTTATACATGTATAAAGAACTTGTGCAAGTTGAAATCGGGAAATTTCAAATGCTGAAAAAGTGACTTGTTGAAAACTTTTTTAAATGTAATGTTGTCACATAGATGAGACTTAATGCAACACAGAGAACTTCTTGTTAGAGCATGAGACTTGGTGTTATATACATTGTACATTGTATATATTATACATTGTACATTGTATATATTATACATTGTACATTGTATATATTATACATTGTACATTGTATATATTATACATTGTACATTGTATATATTATACATTGTACATTGTATATATTATACATTGTACATTGTATATATTATACATTGTACATTGTATATATTATACATTGTACATTGTATATATTATACATTGTACATTGTATATATTATACATTGTACATAGAACTTCCCTCTTGTTGGGCATAACTTTTCTGTATTTGGAGGAGAGTGTCACAGCGTTCTCTTTCTGCTCCCTGCTACAGTGTATATCTGATCTGGTCAATATTCAAATCAAGGTGGATGAAATAGTTGAATTTAGTTTGGAGAAATGGAACAAACTACTAAGCACTTAACATTTAGATATCCATCTAATGGCCCTTAAATCAAGTGGATTCAATGGTGAATGAGCATTGCGTACAGGTGAATTTTACCTGGCTGTCTAATTACTGCTTTGTTAATGATATGTTGCTTTAATTGAACCTGACCATGAAACGAATTAAGTGCAGGTTAAATTTAAGATATTTTGTCAACTTTCTTCAGTCTGTCGATAAGCCTGCCACAGAATGTTCACGATTCGCTCAGGGGAAATAAATGTATGTGCAAATCTGTGTAAAATTCAGGTAAAGAAAATTGTTTAATGTCATCATTTAGGAAATGGGAATGTAGTTTTTCTTGTTGCATGAGTTGAAATAAAGTAAGTCCTTTTTTTCATGGTTACTCTTTGATTGCTTAGTTTGTATCAGCATTTTGTGATGTGATACCATATGACCAAAGTACCAGCACATTTTGCTTAATGTTTACCTGGAACCAAGATTTATAGAACATACTTAAAATCTTTAAAATTTTCCTAAAATGCTTTGGCTATTGTTGAAATTATTTGAGTGTACTCCTTGAAGACATTGAGCATTATTGGTATAAAGAGATGTCTGGACTCTTATTTTAACAATGGCACATACCGGGAAATCTTTCATTCTTTAAATCTTTAGCCAGCTCTGTAAGACTAGGTGTTCATCCCTTTTAAATAACAGAGGGGCCGTAGGTCATGGGTCGAGAGGTGACTGCTAAATAGCAGTGAAATTATGGTTAAAGCCTCATTTTACGGATTGACTTGGATGGGATGTACTTGATCGTGAGGATCATTGATTTCTGAGGACCCTGAGATAAATCAGAGTAAATAATGACTACATCTTTGTATAGGATCTATAAACCAGGTAAAATTTACAGCTATCTATAACCGATTATTGAATTTCTTAATTTACCTGTACTGGTAATTTTCATGAAATTAATTTTTTTTTTTTGGGGGGGGGGGGTTAGGTAGGAGTGTTTGGGAAGTCATAGTCTATGATTTCTTTGCTAGTATTTTTTTTTACTTCTTGATGATTCTTAAGAATTCTTGATTCAAAGTGTAGTTTTTTAAAAATACATAAAAGATTTTAGATAAAAAAGCATAAACTAAAAGTTTTGAAAAATTCCTATTTTTAAATGTTGTTCAAAGTTTTTATTTCAAGGGACTTGTATTTGGAAAAATAAGCTTGATTTTTGAAAATGAAAAAAAGTTCTCCATTGAGTAACAATGTCACTGAGAACATTCAAAGGAAAGAAGACTGAAGCGTAAAATTGAGAGGTTAACCCCCAAAGTAAACAAAGTCCACAAGTTTCAATTTGAGTGACTATTGTTGCTGTAAAGTCCAGGGTATAAAAGGAAACCTGAATGAAAACCTAATGGATGGTTATGGAAATATTTTTTGTAATTTTTTTTGAAAATTTTTAACTAGATAAGGGATGTTATATTAATGTTATGTGCTGCCTAATATTTGAGCACTTTCTGGTCACTTTGAGTGGTTAAATATTTTTTCGTAGTCGTTAGATTTAGATTAGATGTAGTTCACATTTAAAACAGTTGGTGTGTGGTCATGTCTCTTAAATACATTATCCAAATTCATCGCTAAAAAATATTGTGTGCATATCGGAGTGATGGACAGATAAGGTAACTAGATTCTATCTGCCTGAGTGCCTGTCAATCGGAGAGGATTGTAGAATCTATTGACAGCTGAATGACGAGTTCCTTGTTATCATAGAATGGTCCATCTGTTATTGTTTTTGGCTAGTAGCATCAGATTGTGTGTTTGTTTGTCCTGTTTTATACTATACATGTTATGATTAATAGAATAAAGCAATCCTGCGGAGCCGGTCAGTGATTCTATGTACAGGTGTTGGTTCCGTCTGTGTGTCTTGTAGTGTGTGTATGATGTAGGTCGTGGAGCCTGCAGGTAAGACGACACACCTGGTGAGATGTGGGATTATGGCCAGCTTCATGCTTCTGTGGGTTGATTTACCTAGGTAGGAAGCCTAGAAGAGGTACCATCACAAGAACCGACCCTCTCAGTGGGAGACTGAACCTGCTACAGATCGTCCAAGTGCAAGAAATTAATAACAAGCAAATCCCATTCACAAAGTCTCCCAACATTTAACACATTTACATAATATTTCTGAAAAGTTGTTAAAAGTTTTTTTTTGGGGCTAAGAAGTGAATGAAAGTAGATCTACATACTGCCATCATTACAGGGCTTGCACTTATGATCCATATAAAGTAAAGGTTTGAAGGACTTCAGCAAACACGGCCTGGGTAAAATTCTGTGGAATTGCTAGGTGGGGTCAGGTTCAGAGGACGTTTCTCACGTCAGCTTGTGCTCTTATTGTCTTTGATAAGTAGTGATTGAAAACTCGGGTATTTATACCTGATTTATCAGAGGTGTCACACTGGACTTTATCGCTGGCATGGAGGGGATCCCTCACTTATACAGAAAAGGTTGGTGTACAGTCTATGTCTATATAATGCATTATGCATCTGAAGAAAAAGCTTTAAAAGGTTTCAATAATGAAGTTTGATTTTCAAAGATTTACCGGTATTTGGAATTCCATGATTTAAAATTTGCATTTATCATTTGTCATGCATGAGCTTTTATCTGAAGTTTACTAACACCGAGTTATTAAGGTACCCAAAAGCTTTTTCGGTTTTCAAATATTGAACTTTTGTAATCAACAGTCATATAAAAGGTTAGTTTGAGAGTTGTAAGCTGTAAGATCTATTAATGAGCCAGGTTTGCAGATGTGACCTGAAATGTTTTGACCTGGACTTGATGGAGAGTTTTCCTGAGAGGTGTGACCAGGGACTATATAACGGAGATATTGACACAGATACAGTAATTTGACGGCAAACTGTTTGATCAGAACCAAAGGTCTGCTAAACTTGACAACTTCATTGCTTGTTTTATCACCCTGATAGATAATTTTTGAAGGAGGTAAATTCTTTAATTGCCATCAGAAATCAATTTGTATTGTTTGAATAATGATAAAGCAAGTAAACAAGGGATTGTTAGACACAGGAGTTCGGAGTGGGGGGCCGAATACTAAGACATAAGGATATGTGTAGCCTGTCAAACAGGGGGCTCAAGGTATTGATTTTAGGGTCAAGGTCACATGTCCACCCACTCATAGGTAAAATTATGACCCAATTATATATTTTATATTTGATATTTTTTTTGGCTTTGTTTTTTGTAAGACTAAAATAAATTAAGGAGAAAATAAATGAGGATGAGTTGTGACAGAGTCCACTTTTTGATCATGCCTCTCTACTTGAGACTCGACATAAACACCAGTCCGAGGGTCTTTTATGGAATTGTTTATTGAATTGGCGGGGCCTTATTTGGTCTTTGATGGTTGTTTTATGACAGTGTCCTGTCACCTTCATCATTGGTCCTATTGCTGGGAGTCAGGTGTGTCGGACTGACGGATCACCACCACCTGATCATACGGAGACACCGCGCTCATATTGTACAGGTATCAAATCACAGACACAGATATAGCACAGCTGTTTTATCAGGGGTGATATGATTGATTTACAGGGATCTATACACAACAAGGCTTGTTATTATATACAGGATTCAATTTAACTGTGGTTTAGGACCCAGAATATTGAATATTTTTATGTGGAGGAATTAGGTGAAATTGCCAGGAGATAATCCAGCTGTGATTTTGATGAACTAGATATTCCTTGGGATGTTTAGGAACTTGATCATTTTTCTTTGTGCCACATGAAAATTTATACAGGTGTATATTAGACCTTTGTGAACTTTTTGAATTGTTATGAAATTAGATGGAAAATGAATGAGAAAGGTTTGTCATGTATTGGGGATTGGTGTGAAATGGATAGGCCTAACTGGTCCTGTCAACAGGGTCTTCATTACGATCCTAGACCTTTCTCACAAAATCTGATAGTTCTCCACCGACTCAATTTCTGTTTTAGGAAGTAGTTTTGGTTTAGGTTTTTTTTTTTTAAATCTAGTTGTTGTTACAATGGGTCTATCCTTAATTAAAGTAGGAAACCACAGAAGCCTTATCAGAGATTTGGTGTGTGGAGTTTGGTTTTTCTAGCTTTCACTGATTTCAGTTATCTTTTGCAAGAAACTTAAAAAAAAATCTTGTGATGACTAACTAGATGCATGTGTTGAATTGATTCAGTTCCAAGAATCACGTCGCAATCTGGGGACTGTTGATTTTTCTAAAGTTTTACGGAATATTTCCCATGATCTACAGACTACAGTGGCCGAGGCTTTGCAAATATTTGTTATTTACAAGACTATCACATCTTTATTGTAGCATTTATAATTCATTATAAGTGAATGCTCCAGCAGTTGTATTGGATTTTTGGATGGCCTTTTTGTATGTGTGCTATATTGATGTGAGGGAATTCCATGAGTCACTCATATCTTCCAGTGCTCCAGTGAGGAACTGAGTGCCTCCCATTGTCTCCGTCAACTATAGGGGTCAGTCAGTGGTAAGCTCTCTTTCTTGTGTTAATTAGTGAGATTTTAATCAGGGAATAAACTTACAGAGACAGGTGTAACCATACTGGTATCTGCTATAAATAGACTGGTCAATTGACCTGATCACCTGTCAGTGTGCATACATAAGCATAATTCCATAGCTCTGTGCAGTGTAGTACGTGTTGCTTTGGAGTTGTGAGCTTTGTGGATGAGTTGTTTTTGTATACGTATCCTGTAAATAATCACTGATGAAGTCACAGTGGCGTAATGCCCTTACTGTCCCTCTGTCATCACAACACAGACTCAGTAATAATATCAGGGCTATCTTTTTACTTCCTCTTTCCAGGTGTGAAAAATATCATCAAAATAATTTGGTTGTTCTTTAGCCTGAAATAGCGATTGTTTGATGTGAAATCCATGCAAGATAATGCTGTCATATACTGGGCTGGGTCTCTTTGATAACCTTATGGTCCAGTCGCATGCTCATAAATCTAATGAATTGTCAAACAAAAAACCATTGCCTAAAAAGATAGTGGCCCTGGGGGTGATATGCCTGTGGGGTGATGTTCACTGCTAGGATTAAGATACTGGCAGATAAGCAGTGTTTACTTATTGTTTTATTGATTATAAAACATTGTCCCACTGACAAGATTACCCAACTCCTCTCAATGTGGGAGCCCCTCCTCCTAGAACAGCTCACCTGTCTCAGGTGAAAACCTGTCTGCTCTCTTTGTGGATTTTTGTCTGTGTAACTTTGTGTGATTGGAATAGGCCAGATAATGTTGTGAACATCCTTGCATTCAGGGTAGAGAAAATGGATTTTGTTTTTCATGTGGTGCAAAGAAAATTGTAAAGACTCTTCGCTCATTGAAGGGTCAGATTGAAATTCACTAAGGAATCTGGATTTTATTTTAAACACTGAAAAATCAGAATGCATACTGAGATTTTCCGATCTACATTTACTCTGCAACTTAGCTGTCCCAAATTCCACTCTGACTTAGGTAGGTACTAGTGCTTGTACATATCTACTATATACTGATTTACTCTCCTGATTAGATGCATTGACACGAGCCACACTCGACTGTTGCTTTGTATTGCATAAGGTTTTGTAGTGCATATAAATGTTTAAACATATAAAGCACAAACCATTTTGTTTAACATGTATGTTTACAATACACACGCACACCTAGTGACCTTAAACAGGATACATAGAATTAAAAAAGCAATATTACTGGGGTGTTAAAAGCTGTTTCGTTTACTTGAAGGAAATATCTCTGGACAATTAGCTTGTCCGTGTTAAAATGTGACCACCATCAATACATAATCTGCTTGTTGTGTTTGTGTATACACCTGAAGCAACGTCTGCTGAATGTTGCTGGCTGCTATTCAGGTTGCTTCATATGGATTTCATTCCTGTTTTAGGATATTTGCTGCTTGGCTAGTCATTTGTTGAGAGTTTCACAATAAATATACAATGTTTGTTTTGACATAGTTTCATGTCTGGTAATTGACATTCCTAAAAAAGGAACCAAATCTCAAATCTGTTACAATGTAATGAAAAAATGAAAGACACATCTTCGAGTTTTTATCAATGCTGGTAATATCTTAATAAACTTTGAAGGTTTTATTCATGTTCGGGGTAACAGGTTCTGTTAATATCACAGGTGTGCAATTTATGTCCTTTCTTTAATGATATAAGAACACAGCTGAAAACTCATGAATATTTACACATATTCCACTATCTAAGTTATTCATTATGACAGGGAAACCTTTTTTGACACAAAAATTTGTGTCCACCCTAGTGACAATTCAGTCGAATTCTTATACACGGGGCTGTTCAGATTAGAGTTTCTTTAACTGTGGAGAAACTGGAATTTTCTTTAATTCTGTCAGTGACCATTTAAGCAAAAAATTGGGTCAGTGGAGGTATTTACATGAATGGACTACTTGTGATGGTTTTGTTTTTCACCTGGAAGGAATGAAAATAATCATTGATTACCTATAATTACCAGAGGAATTTGTAAACAATTAAAAGTTCAGTTTTTGCTGCGTAGACAAATACTGAGGGCCCTGTTGTGTGCTAAAGTCAAGGCAGACTTACAAGGCAGACTAAATAAGAAGAAATTTTATAAGTATACATATAAATGGTTTTTAAATTTGGATCATTGTGGAGATAGGATCAAGGCTTTTACCGAGTTAATCCAGGTGCCGCTCTCCAAAGGGACGGGGAACATAAACAGAACTATAGGGAAAGCCACGGACAGTCAGCTCCTATTATCTTATTACAGCACTGTAATTCCACCAAGTGGAAGGATAAAGGGATTTAGGACTTATATGTTTGGTGTTCTTGGTTTCTGAAACCCTTTTTTTTTCACCTGTTCACAAAATTCCTGGAAGTTTGGAAGTCTTGTGATTTTTGCTAGGTTTTACGACCTTTGCATGAGGAGGTACACTTGGTATTGGCTATCTCATTAATCATTAGCTGATTACAATGTCAATTAAAAGTCCACAAATGTCATCCTGACTTAGACCGTGATCTAGATCCCAGACTATATTACAGTGTCTTTTGGGGAGTGTTGGGCAGAGGTTCCTGACCGAACCAGACAAAGCTCACCCATCTCGGACACTGTTCCAGTGTGCAAGGCGTATTTCTGCATCAGACTCTTACATTCTCTGTGGTTTTGTAATTTCTGCATGAATATTGGGAGCTGCTGTCTTAACAAGTGCATGTTTATTATTGTTAAGAGATCCAAACCCATAGAACTGTTGCTTCCTCAAAGACTGTTGTGTTGGATCTCATCAGAAACAGATGCAGGATATACACAAGTATCAGGAAATGGTTTTCCATGAGTGATGTGGGAATCTAAATTTATTGCCGAGTTATTTGGTTGTCTATTTCCTGCCAAACACCTGTAGTTGTGTGATACCTGTGAATTACAGGGACTGTCTGTTGTAAAAAGGAACCCCCAGACCTGCGACCGGCGTGACAAACGGTCTGTGGGGTCAGTGTTGTCCTGAGGGTGATGCCATACTCATCCTTTCCGTGTAGGACATTTGTACCATCAGAGATGTATTGCAGTGATGTACTTTTCTGACATGTGTACTAATTAGTGGAAAAACAGTGATATTAAAGGAACAAAAAAAAACCAGACCTATACTTGTGGTGAATTATACATCCAATCAGATAAAGAGATCAAGGGATAATCCCTTTGTTAGATTTGTCTATTGCATGACCATCCATACAATCAGACCTGGTGCTTTATGTGATCGTGAAAGGTGTAGATATGGAGAAAACACAAGTGAGAAGATAACATAACAGGTTGATAATAGTTCCTGAAGGAGCAGACCTGGCATTGTTTAAGTTAAGAATCAGGTGCTTCTCTTTAGACCGTCCTTGTTGATATTAGGGCTACATGAAATGACCAAGGTGCTTGCTTGATTGACCTGCTGCAAGGCATCGGAACTGATCCGCAAAGTCATTACAGCCACAAAATAAGACACTTTATTTATACTTGCACCATGTGTAAGGCTCCAGAAAACAATTCTCTTCTGTGGTAATGTACCTGTGTATATCTATTTCTGGGATTTATTGCTGAAAAAGAAACATTTTAAGTCAAGGGTGTTGCTTCTAACTTGGCTGGAAGTCATTGTGAAAATGGACACCCCGATGCATATCTAAGTGACCTTGGACTGGGATGGGATGTGAATATTGTAAAGTAGATTTTTATGAGTGAATTTTGATTTTGATTTTGAGGGAGAACATTTCTATTTGTCATGGATGTCTGGTCTGTTTTGCGGAGTTTGTATGACTGGCTAGGATGGATATTTACTCTATTCGGTTACTTTGGTGAGTTAGAACAAAGTAAAAGAATATTAAATAGTTTTATACATCAAATATCTAGATGCATATGTTGCATCTTTTGGTGAGTTAAGCTAAGTATTGTAATATATAGTTGTTCAACTGGTATATTCATGGCAGTGCATCATTTTATTGTTTGCAAAATTACCTGCAAAAAAAACTTTTCTTTTCAATGGAAATTATTATAATGATAAAAGAGGTACAAGGGAAATGTTTTTCTGATGCATTTAAAAAAACCTATAAAAAGACTGCTTATTCTAAATGTTATTTGATTATTAGGTACCAGTATTTGGACAATAGTTACAGTAAGATTGAGTAAGAAATGAGTGCCCCACATGAACATTGCGGTATATTGTTTGTATTCAGGCAGTGGCATGTACAATTGGAAGTGTGTGCCACTGGTTTCATGGTTTGTTGGTAATTAATCAGTAATTAATTAAAAGTACTGTAATGGCAGTCTCCTGTGGTGGAGCACTTGTGGTCTGAGATTTGATTAGATGCGATGTCAAGGACAGATATCTAAATCCATATGGATCATCCGCAGCCAATTTTTATTCAGTGCATGATATGCCTCATGTTTTTTTTGGCACTGTTTATCCCTAATGATCTTTTCCCAATTTTTATGTCGCAAATTTAAAAAAAAGTAAGCTGCTGATGTCATTAGTTTTATTCTCTTTTATGAAAGTTTAAAAGATTTTTTAAGAAAAATATTTATGGACTGTGTGTCAGATATATCATATAGCATACATATAGAGTTAGGTGTCAAATCAGGTCTCCATGTTCTTAAACTTCGTATAAAGTAAAATTCCCATATCGGTACAGTCAGGGTTATTCCCCTTGAACAGATTTTCTTTTGAACTTGCAAAACATAATGATTCTTCCCTGATCTTTTGTGAATCCCTTTCTAAGGCTGGCATCAAATTCACCTGTGTAAGGGGATATATTAATTCCATAAAAGATTTCATTGGAATTTGAATACTTTTGAACTTAAAGCTGTGAAAAGTCGTGAACTAAAAAATTAGAATCTTTTGAATCCCCTTTCAATGTATGAGTTTTGAGTGTTGATGGGGACACACTTCTGTAAGTAATGGGCTCTATGAAGGTTGTATCACGTCTGACAAAGAAAGAGACCTGCAGGAGATCCAGCATTGAAGTCTCGTTGATTGTGTTGACAATTGTATGCCTCACCTCGACCTTCTGTTGTTGTATTGATTGGGGTTTTTAAAAAGCTCTGAAATCGGCAGACTGCGCCAATACTGATCAACTATTAATAGGCTGTTACGTTGGTGTTCAGGATTTCTACCTTCATTGATTACAAATTTTCACCTGAATGACGCGAGGTGGTGAAGGATTACAAAAGTTTTGATGTCTTAATTCATCTGTGTTCAAGATAAAGCTTCCACCTGCCTAGGTTATTTTGAAGGCCTTATGTTGGAAGATGTCAGAGTTGTAATTCTTACCTGTGTAAGGACCTAAATCAGAACCTGTAGTATATACACACACAATGGTTTTTGTTATGTACCAAACTGAACAGGTTTGTATGAGGAGGATTTAGTTGAAGGTCGAGATCATCTGGCTGCTTCACCTGTACTGTATCGTTATTTTCTCTATTACAGGTGTCAGAGGGAAGACTCTAGACAATCCACAGGATGACTTGGATGTAAAGACGCGCGAGGCATCAGCTTCACCTGTGAGTTTGTTTCTGTTTTAACATTAACGCTATGTTAGCTATGATCATAAAGTTTTATTTACGGAAAAGAAATTTATGTGTCTGTTTGTTTGGATCAAGGGACTCTCTCACCTGAGTGAGGGGGCCCACCTCAGACTTTTGACTCATTTCTTGTCATGTTTTAAATCAGCGACACTCCCACACGAAGTTGAAATTGTTTTTTGTTAAATGCATGTTTCTGACGCATGTTGAATGTGGACGTCAAATGAGAAATGATCGTAATGAAATGTAGAGCGTGTGGTTTTCATTTCTTTCTGTACAATTGCCATCCTTAGCTGCATGCAAATTATGTCGGTATAAAATATTATAGTACCCATGAGAATGCTTTCAAAGGTAAATTTATGGTAAAAAAATTTGTAGAATGATAAAAAAGAAATATTTTAGAGTTTCTGGAGCTTACAAATATATTTCATAGTCGCAAGATCAAAAATCATGTTTGTTGATAAAAACTAGAGAATGTATTTTCTTCATTATGATAAAATGAAAGCATATGGCGCGTGATAAATGTCTATGTGTGTATCATTCACTAGGTCAATGCACCTTGTCGTGTGAATTTTTGAATGCTGATTTTTGTTTTTTTCGTTGACTTTCCCTAGGACTGCACGACTAATCACATACCAAAGCACAGTGTTACTAACCATTTTGTGAAATCACGTCACCATGACAATGGGACATCTAGTGAGCACCATCAAACACAATCCGGCAGATCCTCAGTGCTAGAAACCATCTTACCTTCCAAATTCTCAATCCCATCCAAGGTAAGTTAACATCTCAACAGAACTCCTAGGATCTCTGAACAGTATCAAGGTACCCACAGTAATGTTCTAGGAAAGTAGGGTCGGGGGAGAAGGGATGGGGGTCAGGAAGATAAACAAAGCTTTATTTCTTCTGTTTTGTAGAACTTGAACCTAAGTTATTTATTCATTTGAATATGCCATATTGGTATATGCATTTCCTCATTTGTCTTGGGCCAGATTTACATAAAGTAAGTTTTTGTTATGTAGTGCTGTGAATTAATTTTTGCATTGGAATGACTCACATAGTCGTACATTTGTAGAGTTTTAAATGTAGTGAAGCAATGCACCTGATTTTATCAGAATTGGACATGAATGAAGTCGATTGTTTGTAGTTTGTTTGATTAGGACAGGCACCTTGTTGACACCTAGGTTATTTAAACAAACTTGTTACAACATTTGGGGAGTCATTCATTGAGATCCTCCCAGATTCCCACACAATGCCCGGCAATCCCCGTCTTATTTCTGTGGCTCAGTTTACACTTGGTAGCTCTACTTCCTATATTGATGAGTTGTCTTGTTTAATGCTACGGCATGTCATCAGATTCTGGAGGACAGTGAATCCAATCTGCATGGATACGTTGATTTGTAATTAGCATATTTGAAAGGCTTGAGTCATTGTAACACAGCACCAAAGAATGTTGAGCATTAGACAGTAACACACAATAGTCAGACACAAACATGCTCCACAGGACCATCGAAACATCCGTCAGATTATTTTATAGGTTATAGTTACAGCATTAGTTTTGCATTCAGTTCACTGCAAGTAGAAATTAAGGAGAATGGTTTCTAATATTTTGGAATGAATTACATGTACCAGTATTTTGCATCTTTTAATTTTCCCACACAATAATCACCTTTGATTTAAATTTTATTTTGAATTTTGAATGCTCATTAAATGACAGTGAAATGCTTGCACAGTGAATTTTTTAATTGCATGTTCTGCATGTGACTCAACCAATGGCTTTGGCATTTCAGGTCTCGTCTGTCATCAACCGATTTTCTGGGGAGTTCGGAGACAAGAATGTAGATCTAACAACAGTCAAAAAACCAGAGGAAAAAGCGCCAAGGCACATTCCTATTGTTAGGAGAAAAAATGATTTTTCCTCTTTGTTACAGAAATTTTCAGGCTCTGATCGTTCGAGTGGAGAATCGGGAGATTCCTCACCGAGGAGGCGAGTGAATCTCCATCGACAAGAAGCTTGTGCTGTTGGAAGCAGTGACGATTCGGACAGTCGTAGAACCCCGGAGCGTACTCAAAGTTTGCGGTTAAAAAAGACACCATCTCCAGACGAGACAAAGGGTGTACAGAGATCGGAGAGTTTCAAGTCGGATTTTATGCGCAAGCGCTATAGTCCAGAAACTGTGTTAAATACTCCATTAGAAGAAGATCCAGAAAATATGGCAACGCCGAATCCAGAACTTGCAGCAATACTAAATAGACGCCACAAAGTGGTGGCTGACCAACAAATTAAAGGACAGGAGTTTGAACGAGAACAAATTTACTGCAAGAAAATCGAAAAGGAGGATCAAATTCACCGACGGGCAGAAGTGGAAGAAGTAATTTGTGATACGCAAGTGGCATCAGTGTTGAAATCTAGGCTTAATGAAACAGAATCAATGAAATTAAAGGAGGATAAATATACTGATAATCGTTTTAAGACCTCACATAAAACCGAAGACATCATCACAGACACTGAAGTAGCCAGTATATTGAAAGCCAGGAAAAAGGAAACAGATTCCAAATTACCTGATGATAACAAGATAGTAAACAATGTGTGTGATCAAAGCTCCCAGAGTGTTACAGCGAGGCTTGTGTGTGATGATAATGTAAATAAATCAGAACCCCCATCTCTGGCACCAGTACAGAGAACCAAGGTCAGAGATGACGGGGTGACTGTGTCAGAGGTGGGGAGTAGTGTCAGCCAATTAGTGACCAGTACCAGACAACAGTCACCAGAGAACAAACCTACAGACACTCAGAAACTAACCGAGAAAGTCTCGCCAAAGGAATCCATCGAGAAAGCCACGCCAAAGGAATCCATCGATAAAGCCACGCCAAAGGAATCCATTGATAAAGCCACCCCAGAGGAGTCCATCAAGAAAGCCACGCCAAAGGAATCCATCATATCACAAACATCACCAATGCCTCATGTCGTATCCAACATTCAATCCACTGAAATCAGTGAGAAAGGGTCGGATAAAGAGAAATCACCACAGCGTTCTCTGAGGTCATCTGTGTCGCCATGTAAAGACAATAGTTCATCTGAATCCAACACATCATCCAAATCATCCGTGGTCCGCCGCGCAGAGTCATACGGGGCCAAGGACACAGAGCGTCCCAAAGGGATTCTAAAACGGACCAAGTCCATGAAATCCAGCGTGATTGTTGATGAAGAATTAGCCAGTATTTTACGTCAACGGAAAAAAGAACAGGACAGTGATGATAGTGATGAGAATGGAGGAGAGAAAGTGCCTGATGTCGCCTCGGACATACAGGAAACTCTCAGGTGAGCTAGAATTTACGTTACAGTACTTATTTATATTCATCATTTAGTGTGAATTATTACTCGGATTTAAGAGTATGAAGTGCACACACTCTCAAGTCAACTAATCTTCTTAGTGTGGTCTTTTATTTAAATCAAGTAAGCCTAAAGTAGTTTGGTTTGATCTGACTCTACTGGCATTATACCATTGTACACAGGTACAGTACTCACTACCTGTTAGATAATCTAACATTTATTGTCCAACAACTTGGCAACAACACTTGTATAATCTAACATTCATTGTCCAACAAGAGTTGTCCCTCTTTACTACATGTTTCATGGTGCCTCCCCCCCCCCTTTCCACCATCCCACACAAAGTCAGGAAGATGTTAAAAAAACAACATGTCTGTCTTTCTGTATTCCCATGTTAGATATTTTTAAACAATATAGTGCACATACTTCTGAAATTAAAATCATTATATGTACACCCAAAATGCATATATATTATGGCTATTTTTTCCAAAAATATGTCAATCTTTGGACAGTTTTATCTTTTGACAAATGTTTTATATGATATTTATAATGTACAAACATGTACATATAAGCCTGGACGGATGTTTGTGCATGAAGTAGTAGATACATCTGTATAGAAAATGTGGAGAGTGGTTAATGTCCGGAAATCTCTTCCTTCCCTGAGTAAGCCACCAGATTAAAATAACCTGAATCATGTACAATGTGACAATGACAGGAGAGAGAGAGACTATACTGTGTGGATGTAGGAGATATAGAGGCTGGCTAATGTGTGACAGTGACAGTACTAGACTTATACAAGATTCATACCCCACAAACTGAGAGGTTTCTGATGTGAGAACTGAGTGACCATTGGCGACAGAAATTGACTGGGGGAGGGAAGACATAGGTCTCGGTACCCAAGTATCAGGGGTTGGACAAGTAGATAAGGGAGAACTCGGTCCTTGCTGAGAACGATGAGTGTTGATGGTTTGACAGCTGCTATAGCTGTTTGTCTTATTCTACTAGTGGTGTATATTATACTTTGCCTGCTCTCCAGAACTCGTACAGAGTCATCTCACCAGGATTCGCTACATAGCACTAAAGAGTAAGCCAGTGAGAGGGAGAGTGATAGATTTATAATGACATTACAGGTCACCTACCTGAACTCACTGTTTCTGTTTATCAACTTTTACAGGCGAGAGCAGGCACATCGCAATGGAGGCGAGGGGGAGGGGGAGGATGTCTCCACCCCCAGGCTCTCCATGCAGGAGAGGATCTACCAGATGCAGAATAAGCTGGAGGAGGCCAAGTCATGTCCCATAACTCCGCGAGCCAAGTCAGGAACCACAACTCCCAAGTTAACATTTAAGGGGAGGTAAGCATTTATCTTATTAGAATTAGATTGATTTATTGACAGTAATAAAGATGACATCAAGAGAAAATTTAAAGGGATTCATGTGTTAGAGATACAATGCTTTGTTTACACATCTATGAAGTGAACCTTCCCTTCATAAATACCTGCCTGGGATTATTGTCCTCGTTACTTGTGGGGGCAGGGGCATACAAACAGATCTGTAAGATATTAGCCGCGGGGTGAGTGACACATTACATCACCAGGCAGCATCAGCCAGTATTTCCTTCTTCTGTTTTATGTCTCAGTATTCCTCTCACTTGTACCAGTGCCAGCTTCTGTAGTCAGAGATAGTCGGTGAGAGTGGTAACGTCTGTGCTAGGCATCTGTGACATTTTCTACAGAGATAGAGGTAGAGATTGAGTTGTGTGTGCATTAACATTCTGCCATTTTATGTTTTCCACAGGACAGGCAGTCTAACGCCCCACGCTCAGAGCACAGATGAGCCAAGCTCAGCATCCGTGTGCGGAGAGCAACTCATTCAGAAACTCAGCAACCTTGCCGAGCGTGGCCACAAAGTGGGCAGCTTGGTAGAAAAGCGCCAGAAATTCCAGCAACGGAAGCGGGACGATTGGAGGACAAGGACTCAGCCAGTGACATTAGAGGAAATCCAGGCGGCTGATGGGTAATTCTACTGTGGCTGTTCTTTCACTTGTAACTGTAGTGTGCTTTTGCTATCAACAATAGATAATTGGTTTGTTACTTAATTTTGTCTAGATGACATGTTGTGAACTATAATGCCACTGTGGTTTTCTGACAGTACTGGTTTTTCTGTGTATTATTTAATGCTTCATTAATTCTTATTTTCAAAAAATATAATGCTATCATGCTGAGGAAAATAATAAGTATAGAATATACTACACAGATTAGTACATGTACTCGGAACTAGGATCACCATCTGATCTTATCTGTATATAAAATTTAAGTTTGTAAGCTTTATGATTTATTACTGTTGTTTGTTTTACATGTACATATTATATAAGGGCTAGGAAGAGGGTAGTTATTTTTGTTTTGGGGGTAGCTTTTGTTGTTTGCTATTTTACAGTTTACAATCGGTTGCTGATTTTAGAAGTGAAGTGTTAAGAAAGGCATCCAAAAATGTGTTTAATGATCTCCAAAAAGAAACCAAGCAGACTTCTGGGAAGAAAAGTGAATTTCCTCAACATATTCCAAGAGAGAAACTAAGACGAACACGGAGTGAGCGCTATAAGACTTTACCCATTACCGCTGCAGAACTAAACGCTATCCCTGAAGGGGAGTCAATTGGAATGGCCGGTCTCAGAAAGAAATCTGACTGGTCAGGAGCAAGAGACTCTAAGGCAGACTCTGGTATCTTGTCAGGGTCATCGGACGTAGAAAATTACTGTGATAGTTTTGAATCTCAAGCGTCGGAGGAGAGTCTGCGCAGCTTGAGTCTGGAGCTGGACGCTCACGAGGAGGACCCAGCCAGGCTCAGCGTGTCGGCCAAAGCATCCTTGTTTACAAACATTGTGGAAAAGTCTAAGCCAGACAAACCAAAGCCATGTGCGAGTGGGGCCAAGAGGTATATCGACAGGAAGAAACGTGAGCGGTGTCAGACTCAGCCTGTCACCGAGGAGGAAGTGAAATCAGCGGCCGAGATCGCAGACAACACCAAGTCTGACCCCGACAAATCAGAACCCCAGGAAGAGGAAAACACTGACCCGGCTGCTAGGTTGGTTGGGCTCTTTGAGAAAGCTTGCTGAGCAAGCTTGTGTCATCTCCAAATAAGAAGTTTTATCCTTTTTATTTAAGCCTTATTTATTTCAAAAGAATGCTTTGCTTGTATTGTGCTGACACATTGCACAAGATTTTGGCCTTCGCATTCACTGTGTTTATGTATTAAGCCTCATTTTGTTTTGCTTGCTTAATTAGCATCATCATCTACAGTTATACTCTAGAATAAAAATATAATTGAAGTATTCAAGCTGAACATCAAATATTGAAGGAGAATTTGCATTGCATTTTATTCAGCTAAAAATAAAGATAATTTTCACTGCAGAGCTATTTGCAAGCAAATTAAGAATTTTTTTGAATGATTTGATTAATTTTGTGATTGTTTAACAGCTTGCTGATTTTGCTTTTGAAAAAAAAGAAAGAACTGATCTGTAACCTAATTGAGATTAAATCTGAATTTTATACCCATTTATAAAGTGATAAAATCAGTAACAGTTGATTGATAAGTGAAGAGGGTATCACATTAGTGATCACGAAACGACACTCAAGCTTTATAACTAAATGACCTCAATAATATTTGTCCAAGATTTCTATCAATGTTACTAACATGGGACATTGGAAACTGTAGCTGACATAGTTCACTGGGGCGGATAAATTCTCTTCCACTTGGAGTCCCAATTAATCTCAATATGTGCAATATGAGTTGTCTGAACAAATGATACTTGTTAGTGTAAATGAACCCCTAGTTTGTACAGAAACAGCAAGGGTGGTAATCTGACCAAGTCATTGCTGAGAACCTTTTGCTTACTTTCTAAGTGTATAAACACATTTCAAGTGACGTATTTAATTATAACCCAAATTGTCATACAAACACTTAGGGCATGATTTTGGTGTCTGTAGGAGAAGCCTGGCAGAAAAAGTGAAGCTGTTCTCCAGCCTGAAGGAGCAACAAGAGAAAACTCCGCCCAGGGCCGACCCCCCAGTGATCCGCCGCAGGAACCGCAAACAGCTCACCTCACGGTTCAACACTCAGGTAGGTCACCACCAGGTGGGACTGGTCCCAGAGTGCCAAAACTGATTGCTGCAGAACTCGGACCTATGTTCTCTCTCTCTCTCTCTCTCTCTCTCTCTCTCTTCCACAATGGTACAATATCTAGATTTTAACCTTTATAATGCAATTAAATATGACCAGTATAGTTTTAGATGTTATCAACCTAGCAATGAAATCTTAAGAAAACTCACAATATGTGGTATTATTTTAATCTTTCTCTGTATTGAAGTCCTTGTTTACATTAGAATGAAATATCTTCTTTGACAAGAATAATAATCCATTGATAAATACATCTTGTAAGGGTCACCTATCGCTGTGACCTTTCGATGACCTAGATATGCTCTAGTAATATATGTGTCTCTCTCGGATGACAGGAAGTAGGATATGTAAAGGTAATCACATTTTGGCTAATTATATACATGTAAACGATGTCAGTTTCCTTACATATTGTTTGGGATTGAATCAGGAGGTTTGAGGGTATGTTCCTTGTCCCATCTCTGTGTATGATCTCTAAAGTATTTATCCCTTTTATATACATGTATCATAATAACATCTAGAGTTGGTATGTTGTAATATTTACATATGTCATTGTATCTGTGTCAACTCTTTATTCTCATTCTATAACAGGGGAAGCTCCAGTGTCACTTTTTCTGTATAAAACTCTGTATGGCAGATATCCATAATTTACCTTTGCTCTATTTTTATTGACTTACCAATACTTCATATTTTACTGTTTATTACATTCCATTTATTGGTTAAGGAATGTTTTGACTGGCAGGTAAATTCCAACCTGTCATGGTTTTAATTGTCTGCTTTTATTTCCCAGCCGGTGACCATTGAGGAGGTAGAGAAGGCCGCCCAGTACAGAATCTCACCCCTGGCCATGAGTATGGTCAAACCGCCAGACCCCGAACTGATGCAAGGACTGTCCCTGGCTGCTCAACGAGAGCTCATGGCTCAGCATGCTGAAAAAGTCATGTCTCAGCCCAACTCGAGACAGGGCTCCAGTGTTGATCTGTCCGATAAGTCACAGTCCTCATCCGATCTCAGCAAACAAAGCTCTGAGAAAGGTGAGTCAATGGGGTAGGGGATGTGTTAAGACATCAAGCTAAATCATACGGGGTCCTAGCTATGCAAGTAAAATGTTAGACACCAAGCTAAATCATACAGGGTCTTAGCTATGCAAGCAAAATGTTAGGACATCAAGCTAAATCATACAGGGTCCTAGCTATGCAAGTAAAATGTAAGGACATCAAGCTAAATCATACAGGGTCCTAGCTATGCAAGTAAAATGTTAGGACACCAAGCTAAATCATACAGGGTCCTAGCTATGCAAGTAAAATGTAAGGACATCAAGCTAAATCATACAGGGTCCTAGCTATGCAAGTAAAATGTAAGGACATCAAGCTAAATCATACAGGGTCCTAGCTATGCAAGTAAAATGTAAGGACATCAAGCTAAATCATACAGGGTCCTAGCTATGCAAGTAAAATGTAAGGACATCAAGCTAAATCATACAGGGTCTTAGCTATGCAAGCAAAATGTTAGGACACCAAGCTAAATCATACGGGGTCCTAGCTATGCAAGTAAAATGTTAGGACATCAAGCTAAATCATACGGGGTCTTAGCTATGCAAGTAAAATGTTAGGACATCAAGCTAAATCATACAGGGTCCTAGCTATGCAAGTAAAATGTTAGACACCAAGCTAAATCATACAGGGTCCTAGCTATGCAAGCAAAATGTTAGGACATCAAGCTAAATCATACGGGGTCTTAGCTATGCAAGCAAAATGTAAGGACATCAAGCTAAATCATACAGGGTCCTAGCTATGCAAGTAAAATGTTAGGACACCAAGCTAAATCATACAGGGTCCTAGCTATGCAAGTAAAATGTAAGGACATCAAGCTAAATCATACAGGGTCCTAGCTATGCAAGTAAAATGTAAGGACATCAAGCTAAATCATACAGGGTCCTAGCTATGCAAGTAAAATGTAAGGACATCAAGCTAAATCATACAGGGTCCTAGCTATGCAAGTAAAATGTAAGGACATCAAGCTAAATCATACAGGGTCTTAGCCATGCAAGCAAAATGTTAGGACATCAAGCTAAATCATACAGGGTCCTAGCTATGCAAGTAAAATGTTAGGACACCAAGCTAAATCATACAGGGTCCTAGCTATGCAAGCAAAATGTTAGGACATCAAGCTAAATCATACAGGGTCCTAGCTATGCAAGTAAAATGTTAGGACATCAAGCTAAATCATACAGGGTCCTAGCTAAGCAAGCAAAATGTTAGGACACCAAGCTAAATCATACGGGGTCCTAGCTATGCAAGTAAAATGTCAGGACACCAAGCTAAATCATACAGGGTCCTAGCTATGCAAGCAAAATGTTAGGACACCAAGCTAAATCATACGGGGTCCTAGCTATGCAAGTAAAATGTTAGGACATCAAGCTAAATCATACAGGGTCCTAGCTAAGCAAGCAAAATGTTAGGACACCAAGCTAAATCATACGGGGTCCTAGCTATGCAAGTAAAATGTCAGGACACCAAGCTAAATCATACAGGGTTCAAGCCAAGAAAGGTTCCTGGGCATCATCATGTCTGGATACTAAACAAAACTGTACTGTGTCTTATCTAATGAATACTGTTTTGTTAAAAACTCAAATTCTAAAGCATGTGAAAACTTGTAGAATTGTATTTTGCTAGATAAAAACTTATAAAAAACTTATAATGATCATAGCTATTGATTAAAAGATTAGATCTGTCATCAAATTTTAAATTATCTTCAATAAATCTGCAGTGAAATGATTTTCGTAGCTAAGCAAGTGTCATAAGCTTGTCTAGATGTTGACAATAATTTGGAAACAGGGAAACAATAATTTTATCGAGGGATTTGTATTCTGTCACATGAAGGAAGGTATAATCATAATATACCTTTTTTAAAGAATTACTGTGTTTAGATAATCCAGTAGCTGATAGCACGACTAAAGCAGTATACACCTCATGAATAGGCCCACAGGAAGATATGAATGTTTGTAGAAGTCTTCAAAGTGGGACCTTTATTATTGAGGCATATTTATGATAGTCATCTTTAAACTTCCTTAAAAAATTTGTAATGAGTTAATGGGGTTTATTTACTTTGTAGAGGAGTCCTTGAGCAGCAAGCCTGTGGAACAGCAACTGAACAAGAGTATCTCCAAGTCGGAGAGTGATGTGAAGAGCATTCTCAGGTCTGACGGTGGCAAGGGCGGAGAGGAGCCGAGGAGTATCCTGAAGCACCACCATGTGGAGACGCACGAGGAGCTCAAGAGGATCATGTTAGAGAGGGAAGAACACAGCAGGAGTATACTGAAATCCAGCAGTCCTAACCAGGGCTCAGAACAGAAAGGGATTCTGAAAACACCGAGAGGGAAGGGCGAGGAAGGGGAGGGGGAAGAAGAGGAGAAAGGAGGTGTGCAGGAGGAGATTGTGAAGGGGGCATTGAGGACTGCAGGGGTAGAGGACCTCGGAAGTGACTCAGAACCAAAGGGTATTCTGAAAAAGGAGAGTAGCTTTGAAGTGAAAAAGTCAGAGCCTGAGAAGAGTGTGTTGAAGGAAAGTACATTCGAGGTTCATAAAGAGGAACCAGAGAGGAGTGTTCTCAAGGAGAGCAGTTTTGAGGTTCCCAAGTCTGAACCTGAAAAAGGAGTGTTGAAATCTTCCCATCACAAGGATGATGCTGATGTTCATGGAATCTTAAAGAAAGACCATGAAGAGGAAGTGAAGAAATCCGGTTTGGAGGAGGTGAGGAGGACAGAGGAGAAGTCACCATCACCAGAACGAAAGTCAGCGAGTGGATGTGCTGCCTCAATCCGCAGGAGAAAGGACCCCAGGTTGCAAGAAAGGTAGGGAATTCACAAAGGCTACTTAACTAACTACAACATACATCTTATGTTTCGAGCCTTTCCATGTTTCTCAATTTAAACAGTCAATAGAATTGGTCTAAGAATATTTTTTTTTTTTACCAAAGACCTATTAAAGAAATGTTTGTTTGGTGTCCAAAGAAATAGGATAAAGGCTGTGTCTTTTTATTTGTGAACATGTTTATGTATTGTGCTGATTTTTTATACTGTTGGTCTGCATTCTCTATATAATTATGAAAGTTATCCATGCAAAAAGTAACACTGCATTTTCTGTTTATGATTGTGGGGCTGTGACTAGGTTATGTTATGTTACGAGACTGTTGGAAGGACTAGATTATGGTATGTTATGTGTGTGTTATGAGACTGTTGGGTAATGTATGATCAGCTTTGATGGATGAGGTTACAGAAATCAAAGTGCACTCACTGGAAAATCAGGCCATGAAGAAGGGGCCACAAAATGTCCGAATAGAATGTTTACTTTCACCAATAGGGCAACGCTATTTTGGTAAACTAATTTATAATAGGCTTATAAGTTCAGATCATTTTATTTTCTTCTGTGTTACCTTTGGCCAGACAATCTACACCATCTTATGTCAACAACTCCCCGTGGGGGGCCCCAGGACACAATGTACACTCAGCCCAGACTGATAGTCATATTGAACTGCAATCAAGTTTATTAGTTTACTTAGGACTGCGTGAAAGTTATAAACTCTCTACACACAAAGGCCGGCCCGACTATTAGAGAGCAATTTGTCCCTCAGGAAATGGAGATTTTACGCCTATTTATGGATAACAGGAAATAGAGGACACACATAGATACCCGGGCCTTTCATTACTTAATTGTTATTTTACAGTGTTTTCATAAAATGTACTAAATTTATCTGTGTGTGCAGATTTTACAGGAAGTGTCAAATGATGGGTTTTTATATACAGCGTACAATATTAAGTGTTTCATCAGGAATTAAAAATTTGGCAATGTTATGTGGAGGATAAGGGATTATCAGAAATGACGGTTTACACGTAATTACAATTAGAGGGTGTTTTATAATTGCACATAAATGTAACTCTGGGAGGAAAAGGTCCAGCAATTGGTTTGTGAAGCTTGTTTCCTGCACTAAAAAGAGACAGGCAAAAGCTTATCCCTGGATGAGTTGATTTTACATTTTAAGCAAGACTGATCAAGTTAAAGTCAGTGCGATGATTCGGATGTAAGGCCGGCTAACTAGACGGTCGTAGCAGCAAACAGGAAACCGCACGGATGTTAGCGGTGGTGCTTGTAGTTAGTAAAAGAGAGCTCAGTTGGGGATTAGTATCAGTGAGAAAAAATAATGTGATATAGACTCATCAGCGTGGTGACATTTTGTTTTCATTGTGCATTCGATTCCCTGTGTAGACGTCGTGGATGTAGGATTGGTCCTTACATACTGCGAAAATGCCCAAGTTTGGACAGGATATGATTGCTAACCTTATCCTGAAATTTGAATCGAAATCCAACAAATCAAAACAGAAATTGGAATCTAAAACAAAGTCTTCCCCTGCAAGGTTTGTCTGTTGTGAAAATCTTTTCATTCTTTTGTGAGATTTAGTGGATCAAGACATATGCAGCATTGATTTGTTTGACATATAGATTTATGTGAACTTCATCACTGGGTGATTGGACATATGAACTCAGCATGAGTGTCTATATCTGTGGCTTTATATTGTCATTGATATATAAGGTGCATCAGAGAGTTGAGATTGACCCCGTTTTCCATTTTGATTTTTGATGCATACATTTTACTGCTACTTTTGTGTATTATTATAATCTTATTATAATTGTTATAGTATAATACTATTATACTGCATGGTTTAAATACTAATCTAGAAATCATCATTTTCCTTGTATTAGTAGTTTTTGTACAATTTAGATTCCTCACCCAGCCAAATGACAAGACCTCCCCAGAAAAATCTCCTGAAGGGTCTCCCAAACTCCGCTACGGGGCGACACGCCACAAGACTCAGCCTATCACACCCGAGGAGAAGAGAGAGGCTGAGGGGGGCCAGTCCTCGGAAGTCAAAGTCTCCGTCAGAGACAGGTACAAAGTCAATGTCAGTTGTATCAATGTTATAGTACCCGTAATATCAGTATTCAAAGACAGGTACAGAGGAGATAAATATCAGTTATCAATATCAGTAGTCAAAGACAGGTACGTACAGAGTATATCAATATCAGTCATCGATATCAATATAATTTATATCAATAGTCATATAATGAGAGATTGTGCTGAATTTATTATCTACTGTGGGCAACACTCGATATTCAGGAAGTGGTTAGGCCCTACACTTCATGTTCAGGAAGTGAGAAAAGTAAGGGATAACAGAGGGCAAATAATGTTATCTGAAAAGACAAGCAAAACAACATGTGTTGGATGTAATTTTACCCCCTAATATCATCAGTGTCACAAAAATTAATTATTCAAAACTTATTTATCATATAAATGTTTTGTTAAGGTTAAGTCTGTTGAAAAAGAGTGGGGAGGAGGAATGGAAGAAGCGGGTGTCCAAGCCAGCCGAACTTCAGGCGGAGGAGGTGGAGGTCAAGCTAAGGGAGAAGAGGGCTCTGGATGCCCCCCGCCCTCACAGCATCGCTGACCGACTCAACCTGCTGGAGACCTCGCAGATCGGCTGGAAGGGCCGCGTGGAGGAGAACGATGCCAAGCGGTTCACGGTGGCCCATAAACTGGCTGGTGAGTGGGTGGGGCTCTCCAAGGGAGTTTGGGTTGATGGGTGATCTATCCACGGGAGTGTGGGCTGACTAATCGTTGAATTCAATTAAAATGATATTAAAGAAATGCAGCGTTTGTTCTCAGCTTTGCTCTAGAAGTTGAAAAAACTTGCACGCTATAAATTATTTATAATGGGACTGAACCTTTTAAATTACTAACATCATCATCTGTACAGAAAGAACATCAAACGGTATGAATATTCTTGATCATTGAAAATTACAGTAAAACAATGTTTGATATATTTTCATTTGATGGATGCCTTTGATTATAATTACACATCTGTTAGTCTACAAGTACTTGGTGTTCCTTCCTTGGGTGGGACCAAGGCACTTTGGTTCCACTCTTGTATTTTATGTACTTTGATTACACAATCAGAACTTCACTGTGAACTTTGATTGAACTTGCATTATGTACTTTGTGTAAGCTCTTCATATCAAATTTGTGACTCAAGGCATATTTTGATTAGTGAATTTTTACACTTCTTGTATTATTTTGGAACATCATTGGGTATTATGTTCACACTATTTGTGTCATGTTGGAGCAACTTTATTGCGTGGACCCTGAGGTCCACGCAGAAAATATATAAGCAAGGTTAAACCGGATGCTATGGGGAAAAATTCAGCCTCGAATGAGCTAGCCTGGTTCCTGTGCTTAATGGGTAGCTCAGGGAACCAGGCTAGCACACGTTTATCTGAATCGGGATCGGGATTCCGTGCCATATGCACATATAAGTTCAAAGGAGCTGTAATTGTAAAGTTGTCGGTAAACAGTACAGAAACAAAGTATTTCTTTTAAAGAAATGATTGGCATGTGATATGAACTATCAGTATTATGAAATAAGTTAATGTTATGCCGAAACTACAACATGCATCAAATAGCATAATTTGCAATGTTTTGTTGTTTACCAAATACACATGTAACTTAACTTTACATTTATAGTAGGCAAGGCCAAAGAACTTCCCGATTAATTTTTTTTAAGCATTTAAGTATGATTGAATAATTATGTCACTATAAAAGTTTAAATCTCAAGAAAAATGCATCAAAATATGAAATTTTTAATTTACACAAAGCTGTCACTACATAGTTAACAAAGTAGTGCGAATCGTAATGTGTGCACAAATAATAGAATTCACCAAATGCCTGATACTATTTATGCAAACTTCATTCATAGATAGATCATAATTATTTCAGAAATATGAATCCTTTAAATTCTGAGCTAAAAAGTCAGAGCTATACATACATGTATACGTAATACAACGTACAAATTTAGTGGTTAAAAGGAGAGGGCTAGAGTTGGTGGAATCTCTGATAATCTTAAGGCTTTCACGTTTTCGTTGGAAACACATGCAAATGGTCCACGTATTGTAGTCCTTTTTTAAAGGACAGCAACTTGTTTTCTTCATTTATGCTCTTTACCGTATATTTTGTTTGGGCATCAACGCATATTTTTAATATAGTCTTTGTATTATGTTGAGCCTCATTTTGAACTTTCTCGTTTTACAGGTCAAGTGGAGGAGAGTCCATTGATGAAGAAGCTGAGGGAGCGATCCAAGCGAGGTACTCTCCCTTTGTGCTGTGGTGAACACCCTTAATATGTATACAGTGTTGTTGCTACTCAGACAATTATATACAGCAGATGTATACAGCGTGCTGTGTTAACTCATTCTCTACTGTGTGCTGTGGTCACTTTCACAGCTTCTCTAAAATTTTAAAATCAAATTAGGGGCATATAACTAAAAATTGAGGATGTAAATAAATTCCTCTCATTACTTGAAAAAGTACATGTCAGGGAGTTAATGTTGTCTGAGAGAGATTATATTAAAGTAAGAATATGTCTGATGCCGTTAAGCATGGGTGGAGTTTAGTAATTTGTAAACATTATGTATCATTAGTAGTGACTTGTTTGGAATGCCAGGTAATAGGGGTCTACGATTGATTGTATAAAGGGTGTTTAATGAATGATTTGCTTGCTTTAATTATATAATCAGCTAGTCACTGTTGTATCACTCTCAGCAATTCAAAGCATTTCAAAAATCAGATTGCTAAAAACATTGAAAGAAAACTACAATAAATTGAAGAATTGAATTTTGAATGGAAGACAAACACTATCATATTATTTGGATTTTAGATTTCAAATTCATAATAACGGAACAAAAATAATGCAATGAAAATTCAGTCAAACTTCCAATCAAGAGCGGAATAAAACTCTTTAACTGGTGTTGACACATGATATATCGGAGATGAAATGCTTAGAATGCTGAGGAGATGGTATCACCTCATTAATGATGATTGGCCAGGCTTTTTGTGGACATCACCTAACACACGGAGCACTGTGCATTCATTTTACAGAGTCCGAATCTGAGTCCGGCTCCCCCGATATCTTGTCACCTTCGACCCCTACACGAGACTTGCCAAAAATCCCCCTTCCAAAGACAATCATATCAGGTAAGAGATCACGTCACAGAAAACCAGAGGTCACCTAAAGGTCACCTAGAGGTCAGCAAGGACCAGAGTAGGTATAACCATCATAAAGGGAATTCAGTACTCATAATACATCTGTATTCACTAATTTGATGTAATTTGTTTAAATAATTTATTCATTTTGTAATTCATCATAAAGGAATATGATCATACATGATTGGGCTGGACTATATATAAATTGATTGAAATTGTATTCATTTACATCCAACTATACTGGCACTAAAAATGCACTAATTGCTTTGGTGGTGAATAGATTTTGCTCTTCGAAGTTTACATCTATATTTAGTGTACTACAAATAACACGCTATCGTCATTATACAGTTTTATTTTATTCACGTCAATGTGTATGATAATCACATGTTATAAAGTAGAGATACTTCAGTTTCTGCTTGAATTAAGAGATCATCATTAGAGAACTAGATATTAGTAGATACTAGACCGTCTGTTGCAAGGCTGAGGCTGTTGGTCAGATGAGGAATGATCTTCAGTGTGGCTAATTTCGTGTTTTTTCTGCTAGGTCCTCCGGTAGAGGCTGAAACCGAGGCCAAACCAAAGGAAGTGAAAGTGGGCATCACCATGGCAGCAGAGGAGGTGAAGGCGCCAGTGAAGGTGGAGGTCCCCTCTATGGATGATGAAGTCCTCAAGTCCTTCTTCAGACATTCCTCAGAAACTTCAGAGGTTCATGAGAAGATTGATGTCACTGTGGAAGACTTTAACGAGCTCTTCATCATTGCTAATGACATGTAAGTGAAGCTGTGGTAATAAATTTCTAAATAAAACAGTAAGGCACAAACTAACTTACTTTTAATGTGAATAGACTGTGAACACTTTGATACACATTGATGTCATTAAAACAATACCGGTTTATCAAATCTGGTTTCTTATGTAATTGTTTTTGATAAACAGTTTCTAAAATTAAGTTTGTTTTAACCTTTGTATATATAGGTTACCTACTATGAGAAAGATTCGTCCAAAGCGTAAACACGCGACCTCGGTCAGAAATCCACTGAAGACAACTTCAGTAGAGATCAGAACAGAGTACGAAGAGGTCAAAATGGGATACGCAGAACTGGAGATCAGACGCAAACAAAAAGAGAAAAGTAAGGGATTATGAATTAAACTTATAGTAATAATGACATGATAAGGAAGATTTTATAGACACAGATTATTTTATCCTTTTTACCTTCAATGTCATATTGATAACTGACCTCAAATAATTTCCAAGAGAATGGAATTCTTATTCGCTGGTCAATGTATAAATCTAACTTTCTGGTTAATGTAGAATTTTAATTTTTGTTTTTGTTTATGTAGAATCTTTATTCTCTGGTTACTGAAAAATTCTCTTGTTAATTCTTTCTCTTGTTTACTTATAGTTGCAGATAAAGCTGGTTTCGCTGAGGCAGCACTGGCAGGCTTAGCCAGCAAAGAGAACTTTGCCCGTGTGTCATTACGTAAGACTGGGGAGCCCGGCATGGGTCTGCCCTCCCGCCTTGATCCGTACAAGGACCTAATGCTGATCCATGTCAAAGGAAGGCGCAAGGTTCAAATCCGCTTAGTGGAGCCGTCAGCTAAATCCATAAACAGCGGAGACTGCTACATCCTGGTCACTCCAGACAAAGTCATTACCTGGGTGGGAGAGTTTGCCAATGTCATTGAGAAGGCCAAGGTAGGAGTGACATGTTGAATCACCTTTGTCATCGTCAATAACTGAAAACATCATCTATGGTAAAATTAAAATGATTGTTTTTTAATGATATGAATATGTTGATGAGATGTGTTTGGTTTCTGTAGGCTGCAGACATTGCCACCTTCATTGTCCAGAAGAAAGACCTGGGCACCAAGGCCACACTGGTGGAAACCGTGGAGGAAAAGCGACACCATCTAGGGACTGGGAAGAAATTCTGGTCAGCCATTGGGGGACTCAAAACTATATCATGTAAGTGTGAAACTGTGTACCATGGTTAGGGTTTGTAATGGGAAAATAAACCCACATCATTAAGGTGTGGCTAAAATAAACTTTTGTCAATATATCTACTGGAGAATGCCTCGTTACAGATATAAGTAGATATTATTGAGAGGTGAATGATAAACACCACAATGTATGTGTTGTTGTTTGTAGCTGCGGGTCCCACCGAGGAAGACGAGCTGTATGAGAACCACATCATGGCGTCCAATATGGTGTACAAGCTGGAGAACAACTCTCTGGTGCCCTATCAGGAATACTGGGGTGGTCAGCCCAAACAAGAAATGCTCAAAAAGGACCAGGTCAGTTCTACTAGATCAGTATAGAGGAAATAAGAATAATCTATCGATTCGTCTCGCTAAACAAAACTGAATTGTATAGCAATTTTCAATACATTATTTGGAGAGATTTCTGATGTCTCTATTGTCTTAAACAGGTGCTTGTCTTTGACTTTGGGACTGAACTCTACGTCTGGCAAGGAAAGGCTGTCAAACCTGAGAGACGTAAAATGGGGGTTAAACTAGCGCGACAGTTGTATGAGAAAGGTTATGACTACAGTGCATGCGACATAAACCCAATGTCCCCGCTATCCAGTGAGTTGTCCTCCATGGTTTTTGTTTACAAGTACTTTCAAGCCTTTGATTGATTGTTTATTCTGTGGTATTCATTGTTCAAGATGTTCATTAACAATCACCCAATTTACTAGATATATACCGTATATATTTGTTGTCAAACAGCAGACAAGCTGATTTTAAACGTGTGTCTCTGAACCAAACTTTACTAACAAGACACGCCCAGATTGTTGATCCTTTTGCTCCAGAAAGTTCTTGAGATGTAAATGTTCAGCCATTTTATTTTGGTTCCTGTTATGAAGCCCTGTTTTTATTGCTGCTTTTCATGTTTACCCAAGGAATTATGAACAAAGAGCTTTTCATGTTGTCCTTTTTTCAAAATTTTGCATCAGAAATACAAATGTACCATAGAATCAGTAGACCCTCTGCATACTCACTGTGTGTGTTCTGTTTGACAGCTGAGGAGATGGGGGGAATGCCTGCTGCAGCCAAAGAGAGGCCGGCCTGGTGTCTGTTTGGTAAGGTCAACCAGAATATGGAAACCATCCTGTTTAGAGAGAAGTTCTCTGATTGGCCGGACACCTCTCGGCTCATCAAGGTCAAAAGTCTGGACGCTGGAAGCAAGGTAGATATGAGAAGAACTGACAATTGCTGTTGCATTCCGTATCTTATCAGTGCTCTTCTTATTGAATTTCTGTGCAAAACTAAGACTGAGCTGTGACTGTTTTAGACGGATCTGACAGAATTGAAACCATATGATGCCAAGCTGATGATTCCCGTCAACAAAGGGGCTGTGTCACTTGTCCTCGAGGGATCCAATGTAGGACGAGGAAATGTCTGGTATGTACTGCACTTTTCTCTGGTTTATGTGACATCCGATTATATGGAAACACTGCCACCAGTCTCTGTCTGTGCTTACTTGTCCTGTGAATTGCCGTTCTATCTTGTAATCAATATGAAAATCTTTTTTTAGGCATGAGGATATGGAAGGGTTTATCAGAGAGCAGGACATCGTGACTCTTGGAGTGACCGTGTGGCATGTGTTGGAGTACGAGCATTACAAGATGCCGGACCCCAGCTTTGGTCAGTTCCACGATGGAGACACGTACGTCGTCAGGTGGCAGTACATGATTACAAGTAAAGGTGAGCTTACCCGCACTCTCACTGTTCTATTTGTAAAACATAAAATTAAGTACCTTCAATTTGTTTATAACAAACATTAGTCACAAATTTGGGTTTAAGTATGGCATTATTGTATGTTCTTGCAGGAATGAACTTGAAGGGTACACAGTCTAGAAAGTCTTTAGTGGGTCGAGAGAGGTGCGCCTATTTCTTCTGGCAAGGAAAGAACTCAACCATCAATGAAAAGGGAGCGTCTGCTCTGATGACAGTGGAATTGGATGAGGAGCGAGGACCCCAGGTAATCATACAGCTCACCGTGTTTCACACGAATCCGGGGCCTAGAAATACTGTATACAGGGTTATTTTCACCTTGTGTAATTTTTGCCCTTTTACACTTGCAAACAGTTTTGCTCCCTCTTGAATTCTGCAGAGAGATAATTTGAGAGATTGGGATTCGCCCAGTTTTAAATTCGCCCGTTGACATTAAGGGTGAAAAGGGCAAAAAGAAAACAAGGGCGGATATTTCACTGTATACAGTAAGTGTATAATAAAGATTTAGGACGATGTAGTTGACATGTTGGTTATGACTAATTGGCAATGTTGTCTGTGCTATACTTTTGATGAAACGAAATCTGTGTTGTAGGTCCGAGTGGCAGAAGGGAAAGAGATGCCGTGTTTCCTGAATCTGTTTAAGGGGAGAATGATAACTCACATTGGGAAGCGTGAAGATGAGGCCACCAACACTCAGGGGGCGTGGCGCTGTTACTGCGTGCGCGGCGAGTATGAGAACGAGACCTGTCTGATCGAGATCCCTATCGGCGCAGACAGACTGCGGAGTCGAGCCTCCTTCATCATGCTGAACGTCAAGTCGGGCCTGATGTTTGTGTGGCACGGCTGTAAGTCTCCACCCCACTGTAGAGAGATGGCCTCCAAGGCAGCAGAGAGACTCAAGGACAAGTAAGTGATTCCCAAGACATCAGCAATGCTTCCTTGTTGTATATTCTTTTTCGTGTGATAATTAATTTTATGCAATGCACATCTATAGTGAAGGAATTCCATGCTTTAGTGTTGATAGATAGTGTGTAGTTTGTGTTTACGATAAACAATTTCTCCTTGAAGGTGTCCACTGGAGGTTGGAGTCAAGGAAGGCATCTACATTCTGATCACTGAGATGGAGGAGGGATCTGAAAAACCCGAGTTATGGTCAGCCCTGGGGGTCAAGGCAAATACAAGGTCACTCTACTGCTCTCACATGACAGGTAAGTCATTAGGTACCCATGTAAGACTTGTGAATATGTTGTTCAAATATTAAGTAATAAGGTAATGAATTGAAGTTATATTGTTGATTCTTTTCCATTCAGATCCCACACCTTACGATTACACCTTACGTGTGTTCCACATGACCAGTGTTTCGGGTAACTTTGACGTCCACGAGATTCTGAATCCCTCCCGGTCCCCCGATCTCAGCACTCCGTTTCCTGTCCTCCAGGCAGACCTGTATAATGTGTCTCAACCGGGTGAGTGAAGGCCTTGTTAATTCGAAGGATTCACCAGCAGTCATACACTCTACACCACACTTCCTGAATAAAAACATTCATAAAACAAAACTTTTCTTTTCAATTCTCCAAACACCCTCAGTCACAATTTTGCCAAGCTACATGTAGTGTGGGGGTAATGGCACAGTTAGAGATGATTTCCTTTGCCTTTTCAGGTTTATTCTTGGTTGATGATGACAACATTGTATACCTCTGGCATGGCTGGTGGAAGGAAGCCGACGCTGAGGTAGAGAATGTCCACACAGGCTCCGCCAAATCCCGATTCAGTGCCGACCGCAAATGTGCAATAGAAACCGCCCTTCATTATTGTAAAGGTAGACATTATAGTCCAAGTTTAATAAACTTTCAGAGTATTGTTCATTTTTTGTGCAAGTGTACCACAGATGAGAATATAGATGTATCTGTTTCACAACTGGGATAGGAGCCATTTGGAATATGAAATTTAAGTGCTGATGAAATTTGTACTTGCCATTGTAGAGAAGAATCCAGAGTTACCCCCAAAGGCTGTAGCAGTGTATGCTGGTCTGGAGCCTCTGGATTTTACCAATCTTTTCCCATACTGGGATGTGGATGAATCTGCCAAATCTCTCAACCTCAGGGTAAGCATCTTCTGCTCATCATAATTTAATTCTTTCATAGAAAGTTAAATTTTTATGAAGTTTTAGACCTGACAAATGACAATACCTTACTTTGTGGTGTGCAGGATGGTAAACAAGATGGAGAGATGACTTCACTGGAGGATATACTGGGGAAAATGACAAAGACCCGCTACACGTACGAAGAACTGATGGAAGATGACCTCCCTGAAGGAGTGGATGCAAAACGCCTCGAATCCTATCTGGATGATGAGGAATTTGAGGAAATAATGGAGATCTCTCGTGAAGAGTTTTACAAACTTCCGCAGTGGAAACAAGACAAAATCAAACAACAAGTGGGACTGTTCTAAAGGCGGCCATTAGGGTACAAAAATGACAGCTCTGTAAACCTAGCAGTAAACCAATCCATAGCTACGATGGTGGTTCCCCCAAACAGTTGCCATGGTGATAGTGAACAAATCCATACATTGAACCGAACCCAAGCTACAGTATGAAGTCCAATTGAAACAAGAAATCCATGTTTGTTTAGACTAATTATGTGAGAGCAGTTACTAGTACAAGAAAGTAATTGATTTCATATGCCACTCCCATTTGTTGAAGTCATTCAGATTAATACACCTTTGAACAGATGTTGTAAACTCAGAGAGCACACTGTGCATTTTCTTATGTGAACAAAATTATTGAAGAGTACCTTTAATGTTGATCCATATCCCTCAAACTAGTCATTCTGATATTTAACATGGAATGAAGAACTATGTTGGCATTACCTTGTAAGAATAAGTACACCTATCATTAACCATCCGCTCATTACAAAACCACAAGCTTTCTGTGAACAGCAATCCACACTGTGATCATTGGCCTACTGTATGAACTGCAATATTCTGAGAGAAATGTCTTTCATGTATGTTTGTGTACCAAAGATGTACAAATCTTCCTCCTCCCCCAGCCGGGCTGGGTGGACTCCTGGTGCTGTCTCTATATCGCTGTGTATGTGTGAGGTCCCCGTAACATATCGCGCACCCGCTCAGCTTTTTACAGAAATTTTATTCAATGACTTATCCAACTTTTTAGCGACTTTAACCATTCAGATATTTCTCTTAACTCCCCCAGTTTAATCCTTGTACTCATTTAGTTTCTTTTGTTTTTCAAGGAATGATATCCATTACTCTATTTCCTGTTTCCAGAAGAATTTTATTCACTGCCAAATCCATTGAAGCATTTAACACCTCGGCTTTGTTAGAAATAACCAGTGTTTTTATTTAGTTCTGTGTGTACAATAACTTTCTTGGACAAAACCTATATTTTGATTTACAGAGATTTGTTCCAACAATTTTGACCTTAGGAAAAAGCATTGGGATGTTTCATTTGGTATTTTATAAGCAAAGCTTGTTAAATTTTATCAAGTTTTCAACAATTCTGATTTGCAATTGCTTGAATTATTGGCCAGTTTACTGTTTTGTTTTGTTTTTAATTTAAAAATTCAGCCCTTTTTTTTCTTTCTTTTTATCAATATGCAACCATAACTTTCAGCTTAAGTTAAAACTTGTTGGGTTTTTCAGAGATTATATTTATGCATATATTGTATTCTCTAACTTATGTAAAAGTTCATGGACCCGGCCAGGAGGACATGCTTATGAGATTTCTGGGTCTATACTTACTGATGCTAGCAATTTATTCCTTAAGCAACTGTGATCTTATTTTAGTGGTAGAGCCCTATGCCTGTTTGTATACATGAATATATTGTTAATGTCTGTATTGTTCTTTTGTATAAAAAGTGCTTCCAAAGTAAATTGTTACAAAGATGTCATCTGTTGTTATTGTTTTCTGTTAACCATGCAGTGGGCCTGTCAGAGCCTGACCCTCAGATTGCTGGGTATTTAGGGAGGCAGGATGACCATAAATTTCAAACTTCATTCAAGGTCACTGCACACCTTTTGACCACAGGCACTCTGTGAGTGAAGTTTGAGCCAGATTGGACCAAGGGGAGAGAAGATATACTCCAGACAAGGTTTTTTCATATAATTCTGCTATGACCTTCAGCTTCGACCTAGAAACATGATTCAAGGTCACTGCACACCCTTTATCCAAAAACACTGTGCGTAAAGTATGAGTAAGATTGGGCAAAGAGGGAAAAAGATATGCTCTGGAAAATTTTTAGATGGACAGAAGGATGCATGGGCGGAAGAATGGACGGAAGGAAGGACGGACAGACTTACTGATCACCATAGGGCGCCCGCAGAGCAAGGCCTCAATAATTATAATTCCTTACTAGAGGGTACCCTGTCACATTTAGAAATAGACTTGAAGTACACCCACGGTGATCTCTCTGTTGGAGGCACCGTGCATACAACAACCCCTTTTCCAAAACAAAAAAAAAAACCCAAAATATAAAAAAAAAACCACCCAACACCCCCCCCCCCAAAAAAAAAAGAAAGAAAGAAAGAGTAGGGCCTATAGGAAATTGCACATTATATACCTAACGTTTTACTGGTTGGATAATTTGCTTTTATAAAACATCCTGAATTGGCTTGGATACGTCTACTGATGTGACATAATTCCCAGTGTAAACTTAGTTAAAAGTGTTTTTTTTTATCTAATTATTTTGATTAACCCTTTCTCACTTACCAAAATCTGCCAAATTCAACAGTTCAGTGGTGCAAATTGTCCTCAACGCTCACAGTCAAGCGTGGACCCATAAAATATTGACGTCAAGTGCTTGTGTATTCAACCTACGAGGATTTACTTTTAGTTTAATAGTAAGTAAAATATGTAAAATATATGACGAATATTTTGCTTTTGTGCTTACACTCATGCATGTAAAAAAAAAATGACTGCCGCTCAGTGTTTCGAACTGCCAACCTGTCGGGTATAACTGGACCACTTGCTTGAATGAATCTTTATTTTTCTCATACCAAATCAACAGTACATGAGGTTCAAAAAAAAATATTTACAAATGCAAATGCTACACTTATATCATTTATCTATAGTCTGTCCCACAGGGGCTCTGTTGTCAGACACTTAAACATTTGTGTACATATGATACACATTTTTAAAATTAAAACGACGATAAAGGGCAATTTTAATGGTGGATTTTATTTAAATCCTGCATAACATTTCTTGAATGACCATTTTTATGATTTTTTTTTTAAATTTGGAAACAAGTAAATAAATAACAAATTTCCGTATCTGACAACCGAGTCCCTGTGAATAAAATAAACAAAAATTGTCATCAATCTTTCCATTTATCCGTTTTAAGAAATAGTATAATGTACCGCGCATCGACCAGAGACTAGGATAACTTCTTCTATTTACATTGCACGTGAAATTTCCCGACTAAGTCGGGGTCCAAAATTACATTTCTTAATGCGGGTATTACACAATAAGTGTTCCGACCCGTTCCGTCCGTCTATCCTGAGACTATTTGCATTTTCGATCTATATAATCCCTTTTTAAAAATATCAACAGTGTAAAAATTGTTAACATGTTTCATTTAACACAATTTCTTGAGTTGGTCAATTGTTTTTTATATTTTAAAAAAATTACGAACAAAATATATTATGGCAAATTAAAAATAAATTTCTAAACAATTGCAAAAGAGTAATTACGTATTAATCTCAATAAGATTATGTTATAAAGGGAAATAACTTTGCATATAAGCACATACAAACTTTTTTTAAAACTATGTATGGTGGCATAGTTCTGTCATCATACCCATGCACGAAAACGTTAACAATGGAGCGGAGCGGATCTTAAACCCTTGGATAACGAAGATGGAGGGTTGGCTATAAAGGTACACATGATTCAAACATTACGATATTTCGCATAATTGAAATAAAATCCCAATCTCGTTTTTTTTTCTTATTACGTGTTACTATATGACGCTTTGAACAACGCCACATATGTTTTGATTGGCTTTTAACTGAAGGTTAATTAAATGATGCTTAATCATGTTAATGTTAGTTCTCATGCGCCTGCGAGGAATGGTTTAAAATAGCAGATGTAACATTCCCGGCAGATGTACATGTAACATTCCCGTGCACACCTGAAAAACAAGGAGGTATAACCGGAAACGGTACAGCGTCCGTATATAGATGATGGCCGGGAGGATTAAGCCACTGTCATGTTGTAAATTTTGAATTCACCGGGTGGCAGTAAATACAAAATTTACAACATGACAACTAGTTGTAAATACAAAATTTACAACATAACACCACCGTGAAAGGAAATCTACAGACAGAACTTTTTCGTTTTTTTTGTTTGTTTGGTTTTTTTTTTTGCAATCTTTGCTAGATATTGATGCACAAAAATCATGTAAATATTCATGTATGCAAATGTTTTTGTCTGTCTCCTTTTAATCACACAACTATAGTTATTTGTATGCAATGTTAACAGTCATTACAGCAAGCAATCGGTTTGAATTTGATTTTATATTTTCGTAAAAACAATCACGAGAAATGCCATTTGTGATAATGAACATACACTGTTCCTAACTATGGTGGCATATTTATGCCCCTGTATGCAAGTTATTTTTCTACAAAATATGTTGATATGAGATATAAATATGTTGACATGCAAGATAGTTTTGTCAATATGCAACATAATTATGTTGACATGCAAGAAAATTGCAATCATATAAACATAATAAAATATCTAAAACAAATTTCGAATATTGCCCAAATGGGACTGCCAACGTGCTAGATGCAACTTATTTATGTCGACATGAGACTTATTATTGTCGACATGCGAGATAAATTATCTACATGCTACTTATGTCGATATGCAACTTATTCATGTTGACATGCAACTTATTCATGTTGACATGCGAGAAAATATGTTGACATGCAATTTAACATATCATGTCAACATGCAACTAGTTAATGTGAAAATGCATCTTAGTAATGTCGACATGCGAAATAAATATTATGTTGACATGCAACTTACTTATGTCGCCATGCAACTTATTTATGTCGTCATGCAACTTATTTATGTCGACATGCAACTTATTTACATATGTCAACACGCGACTTAGTTATGGTGACACGCGAGGTAAATGTGTTGACATTATTAACATAAACTTTTTCACATACATGTGTATTAATATCTTAATTAAAAACTAGTGAGTTCAATGTAAAATGGTATTAAAAACCAACTCTACTTAGCAAAGAAAAATAACGGGGTCGTTAATAAACCAAATGACTAATTTGCAGTTATTTGTTAATTTTAAATTGAAAACAAAGTTATGGGACGTTATCAAGACTCTTTGTGGGAGGTTTTGATATTTTATTTAAGTGTTCGTGTATAATTTAGTGTCATTGATTTTAATATTTTCAATCATTTTTTCATATTGTCTCATCTTTTATTTTGTTGCAAAAGTCTAAAGAACAAAAAATACTGTAAAAACACGCTGTAAATTCAAAGTTTACTAATCCTTGTTTTTTTTCTATTAGCCTCCAAAAGGTAGTGAATGTTGCAACAAATAATAAATAAGTAGCATCTACCATGCTGGAAGTCACATTTGGGCAGTATTCGAAATTTTCTAAGATTTTTTTTATAATACTTCGATTGCAATCTTCCTGCATGTCAACATAGCTATGTTGCATGTTGACATAACTATCCTGCATGTCAACATATCTATCTTGCATATCGACATATATGACAGAAAAAAAACCTTGCACACATAGGGCAGAAATATGCCACTATGATATTTGATTTAAAAAAAAAAGATTTTAAATAATTTTGATATAATTGCAATTTTCTTGCATGTCAAAATAGTCATGTTGCATGTTGACAAAACTATCTTGCGTGTCGTTTTTATCTGGCATGTCGACATATTTGATAGAAAAATATCTTGCACACAAGGGGAAGAAATAAGTCATTATACGTAACGTTGCTAGTCGGTCAATATTTCAAAAAGTTTATTACTAGCTTGGCCAGAATGCTTCAGGAAAAGTTAGGCAGAAATGCAAGAGTTTGTCGGGATTTGCAATAAAAAAAAATAGCAATTTTTCCTTAAAAAAATTGAGATTCAGAAAAAAGTCTAAGCACGTGCATACAATGTAGCGACGCCACTTTTATGTTACACATGGGTTACACTCTAAAAAGTGTAAACATACGACATGTATAATTATATTGTGTATTGCTCTTCTCTTTTGATTTTGATTTTAAAATAATTTAGTCCATGGAATAACTTAAATAAAATAAAAGATGAGACACGCGCCAATATAAGCTGAGACGCTTAATGTACGCGACTTTACTCAATAATCAATTGAGATGGTTGGAAAGAGTCGCCTCCCTTGTTTAACAGTAAAAATATGTCACTGTGTTTTCTAAATAAAAGAAATCAACTACTTATCTTTGTTCAATTCAACAACTATGTTAATTACTAGTTGGTGTATTATTCAAGTTATATTTATGGAATAATATTATATAATTTGTGAAATATGCCATATTTTATTATTAAACAGTTTCTATCGCAACACACTTGTACGGTTAAAAGCATTGATATACCTGATTATATTTTACAGACAGACAAACAAGGGTAAAGCGTATTAGTTTCCTAGTGATACTACCCGCTTTTTAAAATAAATTTTGTATCCCGTCAAACGGGAATATAAGGAATGACTAGAACGCCAATTGAGTTTATATAGTAGTGGTTGCCAGTAAAAATAATTATATATTATATTATATAATGACTATTATAAAAGAATTTAGTACTCTAAGTTGAAAGTATCAAGCAAGTTAAAAGCAACATTTATACCTATTAGTATTTCTCGATAGAATCTATCCCCATCTTCAACTATTTCTTTGAGTTAACACTATTTTAACCTGCCATTTTTACGTGGAGGTTTTACTGCTTTAATTCTTCTAATATATTAGTATTGACCATTTAATCAGTATCAAAGCTTATAAAATTGGTATTTTATGACTACACCAAGATTTGTAGAATATATATATCTTTTATCACAAAACCTTCAGTACCAGTTTTGGAACAGTAAGCAATCTTGGCCAACGTATACAGAATGTGCCTGATAAAGAATCAAAACACAACGTGTATATGAACCAAGTAGGACATTTTATTCTGTACACATATATTTAATATATTTACATGTATTTATTCACCAATCAAGGGCCCTCACATATAATCTAACACTGAGGTGTATGGCACTTGGGACAGATCCCGGGGGTGCTTCTTCCGTCCTCTTCGGAGTTCCAATTTCTCTGTTTTCTTTCCTTAGGCCAGTAGCGTAGCTAAACCAGAAACGAAGTGCATGCTTAAATTGGCCGGGGGTGTGGGGGCCGCCATGGGGCCCCCAGTGGGTCCAGGACGAAGCCTGGTGGGGGCCCAGGGGGCGAAGGCCCTGGAAGCTCATGAATTCTGACGATTTTTAACAGTAACAATCATCGCAGAAATTGAAAGGAATGCTCACTATTTAAGCATATTTTTAAGCATTTAAAATTGTTTTGGTTATAGTTTAGGCATAAAATAAAATCACAAAACTTATTAAAAGCTTATTAAAAGAAGAAAACACCTTTGACGCTTGTTTTTGACCCACTCAAATCTTTTATTCTTAAGTTCATTTTCACCTAGTTTATGCTAATGAATATCTCAATAAAGCTGTGATATCTATGGGGGAAATTAAAATGATGTGCTTTATTAGGTACATGCATTGTGTACTGTTCTTTAATAATTATGATACTGTAAGACAACATTGCGTGTCTATATTTGGTACTTAAGACGTCTTTGTTTAGCATTTATTCCGGATAAAGTAGGATTGGGTGACGGAAACCGGTTGAAGGGATAGCTAAGTATGGACCTTAATACTTGAATTCTTTTTTTTCTTTCTTTCTTTTTTTTTACTGAGTTTCTTCCTTTTCCCCCCAAATGATGTGCATGCTCAGGCATATAAGCATACATGGTAGCTACGCCACTGACGGCATCATTTTCCTTTTATAGGTTTCTGCTCATATACAGTCATAGGTTACATTTCTTGTAGATCTAAATATTTAATTCTACTTTGAATGAATCAGAGCTATTGAGTTGTTGTGCTATTTACCCAGTCTGCCTATACAGTTTGCATTGGATACACCTTCAGAAAATTTGGTCGTTTTTTTCCAGATATATTTAAGTCAAGAATATATATTTTCTTTCGAGAAACGAATAAATACTTTCGCGCTAAGGGGTGTGTCAATCAAAGGCCCTCTAAATATAGTGTGCTCTCAAAAATGTTTACAAACATATACCAGTATTATACTATAATTATCGCGATTTTTGTTTTTGTTTTAAAAACGTGTACTCCGTAGGGAAATTTATAAAACAGACATTCACCAATAAAATTGAGTTTAAATACTTGCTTTACACGACTTGACTCGATAATGGTTAGAATGAGTTACATCCCTTGTATAACAGTAAAAATATGCAACTTTGTTTTTTAAATAAAGAGAATCATCTATTTATCTTTGTTCATTTTAACAACTATATTGATTATTCGTTAAAAATAAGAGACATTTTTTATTTATGGCGTAGTGATGTATAATTTCCGAAATTTGCCACGTTTAATAATCAGACAGTTTCTATAGCAACACTCTTGCATGTTTATAATCTTTTGATAAATCGATATTATCTTCAGACAGACAGGGTGATTCCTATATTATGTCCGGAAGGGCTAATACTACCCGCTAAGAAAAAAAAATAAATTTTGTATCCCGTATGACGGGAATATAAATAAAAAAGAAACGAAGGAGTCATTAAGCACTACATCTGTTATATCCTGAGAAATGTCAGAGAACTGTGAAATCTATCATCAGAATAAAATAAAATTCAGAAAAAAAGAAATCAATACAGGGAAGTAGAAGCTGAGCAAAAGCAATGTTTATATACATGTTGGTATTTAGTATATAATAGGTTGTATTCCATTTGTTCCCTTTTTTGAGTTAACATTGTTTAACCCTGTTATTTTTACGTGGATGTTTGCTTTCTTCTATATATTGATCATTTAAATACAAGTAATTTGATCATCAAAGTTTAATCATCTGTTATTGATAATTGGATTAACCATTTTAAAATTGATTTATATGTCCATCCCTATGGTATACCTCTACACATAAGAAACATAAAAGGGGCCTTCAATTCAGTAAATCTTTTATCTAAATGATACAAATGTATACATTTGTAAATATTGGGACTTTATGACTACACCAAGAAGGAAGGAGTAACATCTCTGTGATTTGTAAAATATATATTTTTTATCCCAAAACACTGAGTACCAGTTTGGACCAGTAAGCAATCCTGACCAATAGGCAGAATCTGCCTGATAAAGAAGCAACACACAACATGTGTAAAGATCAAATAGGAAAATTTATTCTGTACACATATATCATCTAGCTAACACCGAGGCTGTGTGGCACTCGGGACAGATCCCGGGGGTGCTTCTTCCGTCCTCTTCCCATATCTCTGTCACCTAACAAGTCCTTACGTCCCTTAGTACAGGGTATTGACAATGACCGGAGACTCGGCATCACCAGCATCTTTGGTTCGACTCTGTACATTGTAAACACGCACCGTCACATGTCAATCTGTTATCTCCGTACGTCTCATCCCCCGTACATCTCTGTATGTCTCTGTCTATCTCCCTCCTTGTGTCACGTTGGAACCAGCTTCTGAGATTCAGTCCGAATCACGTTGATCAAGTCTTGGTTAATCAGGAAAATGAAACGCAAGCTTGAGATCTGAAACAAGAACAGAAACAAACTGATTAATTCACTGGTCCTACTACAATGGACTACAGAGAAATGAATGACTATTAAGCAAAAGTCATCTGTACAACCTAATAATATTAAATACCTCTCAAACATTTGCATTTACTTCTGAACTAGTTACACCTCTACAACACACATAACCAGAAACTAGATATACCTCAACCACACATATAACCAGTAACTAGATATACCTCAACCGCACACATAACCAGAAACTAGATATACCTCAACAGCACACATAACCAGTAACTAGATATACCTCAACAGCACACATAACCAGAAACTAGATATACCTCAACAGCACACATAACCAGAAACTAGATATACCTCAACAGCACACATATAACCAGAAACTATATATACCTCAACAGCACACATAACCAGAAACTAGATATACCTCAACAGCACACATAACCAGAAACTACATATACCTCAACAGCACACATAACCAGAAACTAGATATACCTCAACAGCACACATAACCAGAAACTAGATATACCTCAACCACAGAGTTATTGTTGAGTTTCTGCTTGTTCCCAGCCAGTATGGCTTTGCCATCGACGTAAAATGGCCGCTTGCCCTCATTGGCTAGAAAGAAGTCTCCATTACTGCGGAGCTTGATGATGCCCTGGCGGCGGGAGATCTTCCAGGCGGGACCCTCCAGGGACAGGTCCACATCTATCTGATTGTCCTTGGTAGCTCTACCTAACGTTATCTGGAGGTGTACAATAAGCATTAGTTTTAATATTTAATTCATGACAAACACAAAGTATGTAGATGTATAATGAACACGGATCGACCAGCAGGAAAATAGTCAATATGAGTTCTATTCAATAGTACATGTTTGTAGTTTTACAAAGACCTTTTAGACTAATTTATAAAGACATCACAGAATGCACATTAGTATTTATGAAGATACCATAATACTCATGAATAAGCTTTACATGCAGAACTATCCAATTGTTCTTAAAGACTTCCCTTCATATTACCTAGGAAATCCTAAAATTCTTAGTCACAATAAATTTTATTTAAATTGACCACCAAATTATTTGAAATCATCCTGTTTTTTAGTGCAAAGATATGGTAGATATTCTGGTGGTGTACTGACCTCCTTTGACCTCATTAAGTAACGGACCAGCCTCCCTCTCAGCACAGCCAGGGTCTGGTTATCAAAGTCCTGGGGACTGATGCCTGTAAGGATAACAGGGGTCAGTATGAAACTACTGAGGAATATACACTCAGGTTAAACAGTCTATAGAGTATTACGGAGGTGAAGCAATTTATTTTATTATACTTTCATGTTAAATACTGAAATCTGATTGGTTTAGACGCAGTTGTTAATCCGTTCTATTACCCTCAGCGTTAGCAACACACTTGGCAACAGGTAACACAACGAATTGTTAAATGCGCGTAAATTATGCACGTACGGTTTGCCGTAGAATTCACTTCATTTCTATATAAAAGCAGTAAAATTTTCTTTAAAATTAAGACATTCAGTATAATAAAATAAATAGTGCCTGTTTGGAAGGGTAACTGTTGAAATTGACACCCCTCGAAAACCATTGTCAACCTCCGCTTCGCATTGGTTGACAATGGTTGTCTCGGGGTGTCAATTTCAACAGTTACCCTCCCAAACAGGCACTATTTATATAGTGCATATCAATAGACAAAACTAGTCGCATAGCATTACAAATACATTGTACATATGTAAAAGTCTCACAAATTCTTGATATTTCATTAAGGAGGAATAGTTTCTCAAGAAATAATGCAGTGAAGTAGAAATGGCATTGTTTTCTACATCTGTTGTCAACAATGTTCTTTGCATCTGCAACTGCTCTGAATCAAAGTCAAGTTAAATCAAAACTCAAAGGAGTTATGATTTAACAATGTAGAGGTAGTTTAAGGTTGACCACCAGGACCTTCCCGTAATGACTTAACAATGTATATGTAGTTTAAGGTGTCCACCAGGACCTTCCGGTAATGACTTAACAATGTATATGTAGTTTAAGGTGTCCATCAGGACCTTCCGGTAATGACTTAACAATGTAGGTGTAGTTTAAGGTTGAGCATCAGGACCTTCCCACAATGACTTAACAATGTAGATGTAGTTTAAGGTTGTCCATCAGGACCTTCCCGTAATGACTTAACAATGTAGGTGTAGTTTAAGGTTGAGCATCAGGACCTTCCCGTAATGACTTAATTATGTGGGTGTAGTTTAAGGTTGTCCATCAGGACCTTCCCACAATGACTTACTGATGTAGGTTTAGTTTAAGGTTGAGCATCAGGACCTTCCTGTAATGACTTAATTATGTGGGTGTAGATTAAGGTTGTCCATCATGACCTATCTGTAATGACTTAATGATGTAGGTACAGTTTAAGGTTGACTGTCAGGACCTACCTGTCACACTGTCCACCAACACCTGCCATTTAGGAAGCTCCTGTTCCAGGTGTCGAATCTCGTTCTTGTTTCTTCTGTCAGACACAGAGAGTTCTGTAAGAGTTTATACACAGGCTTATAGAACCATACTAAATTACAGGTACCGGTACTTGCATTCCATGTAGAACAAAAATCTATTTATTGTAAAAAGAGTAAAACCTATTATCAACAACAAAGTATTACCAGGGACCTTTTATTCACTTTATGTCCTCTTCATAAGGAGATTATTTTGAAATAATTTATTATCAAAACTTTGATGATCATTAAATTATTCAGCTACTACTTTCAGCAATTACTGAGCATGATATAACATGGCATCAGATGCCACATACTGTAAACCTATTACTTTTGGCTGTGTATTCTTTTTAGTGTTTTTGGCTGAAAGAAGCTTCCATTACATTAAAGAACACCACTTAATGCCAGACAAGTGCTACTGGTACATGTATTTCAAATTCATACTTACTTGAAAAACCAGTTTCTGTCGCATATCGTACATGCTGGATTTGATATAATGTTACATTAACAGTAAGTGTTACTGTCCAGTTAGTTTGGTTTAAATTTGCAAAAATAATTTTTTAACATGTACCATATACTATGTATTAATCTTAAATAAAGCGAACTTAATTGTGAATGCAACCTTGTACATGTACATTGAGGTCATGTGATTTGGAACTCTATTAATCATTGCCATTCAATCTTACCTTGTTCCAGGACATCATCTTTGGGTTCTCTACAATAAAAAATTGTGTAAAGCCCATAATAAAACATACATAAATTACGATTTATATAATTTGGAAACAGATAGATCTATTGATTGTAGGAACCAATGGTCATTCAAATTTACAAAATGATTGGCAATGTCACCATTCAAAAGCAGTCCATCATTTGACAAAGACTACTTGGTGTGCAGGTTATTTGGTAAATACCATGTTTCTTATTTTGAGCTATTTATGTTATGGTAGAAGTTAGGTAAGCAGCTGTTTACCTTAGTTCTTCATCATTCATCATCTCCTCAGCATCAGAGAAATTCAGCACGTGGTCCCCGCGAGGAATGGGCTGCACTGTCAACAACAGGAGGAGTCGATCAATATAGAGCCAATTACCCAGCATCAAACCACATTTATGTCAATGATGTGTTACCTGTATGAGGTACAGGTAACATGTTGTGATTACAGGTACACGGAGCATGACTTACCTGACTGGTCGGGCAGCAGGTGGTACTGTTTCAGCAGTAACCAGTGGTTGTGCAGCGCCTTGGCCGTGCGCAGCGGGTAGAACGTGTCTGGGTTCTGTTCTAGGAGCTCCTGAAATATCTCCACTGTTGGCTGACTGGTCTAAAAAAAAAAACAAGCTTCATAGTGAAAGACAGGGATATCAGCATTACAGATTCAGTAATTTTTACAAAACGCAAATTAGAAACAACATCGTAGTGCACATCACTAGCAGTAATGCTGAATAATGATAGTTTTATTGGAAATAAATGAGAGAAAAGTTTTTAGCACAAATCTTATGATAAAATGGTTACTCTAATAAAATGTATTAAAAGAGTTCATATAATATCAATGACAACAGAGTAGCTTGGTAATGTCTTAAGTGTAAAAAAAAAAATCTTGACTAATTTTTTTAACTCACTGTCGGAGTACAGGGTGAATTTTAATTGGAACCTGTACAAGTATATATCCATGAGAGAGCAGTATAGGTCTATGTAGTCACTGTAGTGTGTAAAGCTAACTATGACTCTCACTTTAAGAGGTTGACTTTTAAATGGGATTACATGTGTATATCTCTCATTCATATGAGAACTACAGGTACATGTAGTGTGTAGACGTACCGAGGACACGGTGCCCATCAGAGACTCCTCCTCTGTACTGTAGAGAGCACGCGACTGGACCTCTGCCACAACATCGGGGTGGAGCTGATTCATGGCCTGCACAGCTAACCTGTCAACGATTCATCAACATTAACTCTACAACTATACAACACAGTCACAGATTTGTATACACCTTTCTTCCTTTTTGGTTTAGGAATTAATCTTATTTCCGCCTAAGTTTACGATTAATAAATCATGAAGCAGTTTTAACATGTAAAAAATTCAAATGAAATGTTAGTTGAATAGCACATATATTATACTGTGACTCAGCAAAGTTGTGTGTTACTACTTACTTTGATATGATTGGGTCATACAGCAATGCATACCACCTCTCCTGAATTTCCTTGAGGGTAAATCTACAAGAGAACTTGACCCCTAAATGGACTGCTGTCAGGTCATTTGTCTACAAAACAGAAAATCATAAAATGTCAATCTTCATACTTGTGAATAAATGTTTGAAGAAAGTTTCCACAGTACAGGTATATTTGATAGCTAAGTTTACACGGTACAGGTGTATTTGATAGTTTAGTTTACACGGTACAGGTATATTTGATAGTTTAGTTTACCCCGTACAGGTATATTTGATGGTTTAGTTTACACGGTACAGGTATATTTGATAGCTTAGTTTACACGGTACAGGTATATTTGATAGTATAGTTTACACGGTACAGGTATATTTGATAGTTTAGTTTACACGGTACAGGTGTATTTGATAGTTTAGTTTACACGGTACAGGTATATTTGATAGTTTAGTTTACCCCGTACAGGTATATTTGATGGTTTAGTTTACACGGTACAGGTATATTTGATAGCTTAGTTTACACGGTACAGGTATATTTGATAGTATAGTTTACATGGTACAGGTATATTTGATAGTATAGTTTACATGGTACAGGTATATTTGATAGCTTAGTTTACACGGTACAGGTATATTTGATGCTTAGTTTACATGGTACAGGTATATTTGATAGTTAAGTTTACCTGCTGAATAGCTGTGATGAGGGCAAGGTCATCTTGAGCCTTCCACCTTCCCAGGTCTTTGGTCGAGGCAGGTGCTGGAGGCTGTGGAAAAAGGAAAAACATCTGTGTACATTTCCTGTTCAGTGTGCATATAACTAGAGACTCTTTTAGAATATTGAGCATTGATCAGTTAAGGAAACTTTGTCGGTAACTCAGAAATTGATACCTTTTGTTTCTTGGCTCGTTTTGCTGCTGAATTAATAGACTTGGAAACCTAACGAAAAATTGAAAGTAATAATTAATAAATAACCGGTAAAAACGAGTATAAACAGTTTTCAATTAAAAATGTCTTATGAAAAACCATTGTGAATGGACCAGGAATTGAACATGGGTTAAATCTATAGCAATTGTCAGGTCAAAACCAATTTGCTGACTAAGAAGATAAAATGATCTCATAGAAATACATGTATCTAGGTAACCTAATTCTGATTAAAATGCCCAATTTTATTGGTCAATGGATTAACGAATTCATCTTCATACTATACCGTAAATTGCCCATGTCACATTATGATGATGTAGAGAATATATTAATTCCCTTGAAATTACATTTCAATTTTATAAAGATTTTTCAGAATTAATTGTAGAAAATCAAAATTTAATAAATGAAATTAATTTAATTTCACATATTTATCAAAACAATCCAATCAAATTTATACTCATGACCTGCAGAACATTTAATAGCCTGATCAAAAAAAGTTAAAGGAACCAATAGTTGTTGACAATTTTTTTTTACACACACCATCTTGTTAAGTACTATGGTGCAAACCTTCTTCTTTTCGGGAGGTGGGGCTGGGGGCTGTTCTTTTTCAACAGCTGGCTCCAATTTCTCCAGAACTTGTGTCACTGTGGATAACTTTGTCATTCTCCCTCTCTCTGTTTTAATCAAACTACTTTCTACGACTTCATCATCGAACTTCTTGCGCTTGATGGATCTTGAAGAGGTTCTCCGTGGTTCCTGGGCCGAGTTTTGACTCTGGGGTGGTAGAAGCTGACTGATGCGGTGCTTTGGGGTTCCCTCTGTGACAGACCCAGACTGACTTTGTACTGAGGGTAGGGACTCTAGAGATGTTGACTGGTCGTC